>NC_061509.1:184204458-184227954 GCF_022539505.1 Lolium rigidum
GGTATTTCGGACAGCTAGTCCGGGGTCCCCACACAGCCCCTCTCTCCCCCTCTTTATATAGGTGGAGGCCCCCAAGGTTTAGATCAAAGAGTCCGAATAAGACCCCAACAAAACCTTCCAAGTGTCCAAACCTAGGGGGAGTGGGACTCCCCCCTTTCCTTGGTGGGGTGGCCGGCCACCATGGTGGGGAGTCCACTTGGGACTCCTCCCCCCTTAGGTTGGCCGGCCAAGGTGGGTGGAGCCTTCCATCCTTATTTCTTCCGGACTTTTCTAGAACCTTCTAGAACCTTCCGTAGAACCTTCCGGATCATTTTAATTCACATAAAATGACATCCTATATATGAATCTTATTCTCCGGACCATTCCGGAACTCCTCGTGATGTACGGGATCTCATCTGGGACTCCGAACAAATATTCGAACTCCATTACATATTCAAGTTCTACCATTTCAACATCCAACTTTAAGTGTGTCACCCTACGGTTCGTGAACTATGCGGACATGGTTGAGTATTCACTCCGACCAATAACCAACAGCGGGATCTGGAGATCCATAATGGCTCCCACATATTCAACGATGACTTTAGTGATCGAATGAACCATTCACATACGATACCAATTCCCTTTGTCACGCGATATTTTACTTGTCCGAGGTTTGATCTTCGGTATCACTCTATACCTTGTTCAACCTCGTCTCCAGACAAGTACTCTTTACTCGTACCGTGGTATGTGGTCTCTTATGAACTCATTCATATGCTTGCAAGACATTAGACGACATTCCACCGAGAGGGCCCAGAGTATATCTATCCGTCATCGGGATGGACAAATCCCACCGTTGATCCATATGCCTCAACTCATACTTTCCGGATACTTAATCCCACCTTTATAACCACCCATTTACGCAGTGGCGTTTGGTGTAATCAAAGTACCTTTCCGGTATAAGTGATTTACATGATCTCATGGTCATAAGGACTAGGTAACTATGTATTGAAAGCTTATAGCAAATAACTTAATGACGAGATCTTATGCGACGCTTAATTGGGTGTGTCCATTACATCATTCATATAATGATATAACCTTGTTATTAATAACATCCAATGTTCATGATTATGAAACTAATCATCCATTAATCAACAAGCTAGTTTAAGAGGCATACTAGGGACTTCTTGTTGTCTACATATCACACATGTACCAATGTTTCGGTTAATACAATTATAGCATGATATATAAACATTTATCATAAACATAAAGATATAAATAATAACCATTTTATTATTGCCTCTAGAGCATATCTCCTTCAGATGGTGGTGCCGACGTGGGTATGGTTGGAGGTATTGGTAGGAAGTGGGGATCTATGGGGTCGATGATGGCAGGTGGTGTAGATGTTTGTGTGATGGAGGCGTAAGGAAAGGTGTGTTCATCGAACGTAACATGTCGGGAGATTAGGATGCGTCGGGAGGACACGTCGAGACACCTATAGCCTTTGTGGCGGGATGGATAACCGAGAAAAATACATTTGGTGGCGCGTGGGGCTAGTTTGTTGGGACTAGTGGAGGAAATATTGACATAGCAGAGACAACCGAACACGCGTAGGTGATCATAGGATGGATGTGTACCGTAGAGGGTGAAGTGTGGGGTTTGTCTACGAAGGGCTGCGGTGGGACGAAGGTTGAGAAGATGAGTGGCAGTGTGGAGGGCCTCGGCCCAGAAATTGGGAGGCAGGGAGGCTTGGAAGAGAAGGGTGCGGATAACATCATTGATGGTGCGAATAGCTCGTTCGGCTTTGCCATTTTGTTGAGAAGTGTAGGGGCATGAGAAGCGAAAAAGGTTTCCATGGGATTGAAGGAAGGAGTTTAGTTTAATGTTGTCAAATTCTTTTCCATTGTCGCATTGGATAGTTAGAATAGGGAGATTGAAGTGGGTGGTGACAAAGGCATGGAAAGTAACGAACGTGGCAAAGACATCAGATTTCTTACGAATAGGAAAGCTCCAAAAATAATGAGAAAAATCATCAATAATGACTAGATAATAGGCAAAACCAGACATGCTAAGGACTGGGGAGGTCCATAGATCACAATGCAATAGTTCAAACGGGCGAGTAGTAGACGAGTGCGACAAAGAAAATGGTAACCTAACATGTTTTCCTAACTGACAGGCATGACACAGGGAGGATCCTGTTTTATTCGGCAAGCCGGTGGGTAGAGATGGCGTGGAGCTGTGGCCGGGGTGTCCAAGGCGGCGATGCCAGAGGTCGTGGGAGATGGTGGCGAGGAATGCAGCGGCGTAGGCAGGTGGATTGACGGTGTAGAGAGGGCCTGGACTGTTACATCGGAGAATCACGATCCCGTTGGGAAGAGCCTTCACAGAAAAACCAAAACGATCAAATTCAATGGTGCAGTGATTATCGATGCAGAATTGATGAACAGATATAAGATTTTTGATGATTTATGGAACTAGGAGTATGTTGTGAAGATAAAGGGGTTTAGTGAGGGTATTAAGAGTTTGGGAACCGACATGGGTGACAGGAAGAGTTGCACCGTTTCCGACGGTGACAAATTGGGATGAGGATGGAAGGAGGGAGTGGAGATTACCGGGATCGGATGCCATGTGAGAGGATGCACCAGTGTCCATGTGCCAATCGCCGCCGGGTAGCTGCAGGTTGTTGAGGGCAGCGAGGAGAGCCGGGTCGATCTGCTGTTGCTGGTGGGCGGTGGGGACGTAGGAGCCTGGGCTGTATACGCCTGTGGTGTCATGCTGGGGCGCGGGCCAATGAGGCCTGGGGACGGCGGCTGCCATGTCGTTGGTGAGCGCGGCTGCCATTGCGTTGATGGAGGTGGCTGCCACGGGGCATGCTGTAGCTGGGCGCGAGTAGGGGCCCCCGTCCAGGGATTGAACTGCCAGGGGTTGTCGCGGCCTCCGCCACGGAAGGTGTTGGTGAAGTAGTTGGTGCCGCGGCCGCCGGCGCGATCGCCCCCGAAGGGAGCAGGCGATGAGCGGTCACCAGAAGGAGGGGCGCGGACGCCCCCATTATTGGGCAGTACGCTCTGGCCCATGGCCCAGAGTGCGGTGGAGGCGGCGTTGCGTGCGTCGGTGCGGCGCTGAGTTTCTTCCAGGATGAGGGCGGAGCGCGTCTGAAGAAACGAGGGGAACGGCACCTGAAAGGGGAGAAACGAGCGCAGATGGGCGTAAGTGTCATTAAGGCCTCGGAGGAGCGTTAGAACCAGCGTTTCATCGCTGATGGGCTGGCCGACGTCAGTGAGGGAGTCGGCGAGGTTCTTGAGCTTGGCGCAGTAGTCGCTGATGGAGAGATCGCCCTGTGGCGTGTTGCGGAAGTCGGCCTCGAGCTGGATGGCGCGGTGCTTCTTGTTGTCGCGGAAGAGATTCTCGATGGCGTCCCAGATGGTGAGCGCAGTGGAGCCGGGATGCATGACGATGCCGAGGAGGTCGGTGTCGATGGAGCCGTAGATCCAGGAGAGCACGGTGTAGTCATCACGGCCCCAAGCAGAGGTGGGAGACGTGTCGGAGGGAGTGGCTTCGCCGGTGACGTGGGCGGTGAGACCGTAGCGGCCGAGAGCAACGAGGAAGAGCTCCCTCCAGCTTGTGTAGTTGCCGTCGGTGAGGCTGAGGGTGATCGGCACGTGGAGCTTGATGGAGGTGGCGTAGGTGGAGGGACCGGTGGTGGTGGGTTCGGTTGGGTTAGGGTTTGGGGAGGGTGTTTGGCCAGCCGGAAGGGAGGCGGCGGCACCGTTGGTGGCGGCGATGATCTGCTGGTTGATGGAGACTTCGCGGTCATCTAGGGCTTTGGCACGAGCCTCGAGCTCGCGCTCCTTGGCTGCGATTTCTTCGGGAGTCATGGTGGGAGAGGGGAGGGAGGTTGGCGGCTAGGGTTAGGGTTTTTGGAGAGGGAGGGAGGGGTTTAGGCGGCAGGGAGGATGACCCGCTCTGATACCATGAAACAATGGGCTGCTCGATGGCACGCCTCCTCTCCCTCCGTTTCTATTTATATGCACAAGGACTTGAGGTACAAGTCAAGATTACAAATATTGTTACACAAGAAATATCCCTAACTAATCTTGGTTAGCCGCACGGGAGGATGTCTCCCTAACAGAGAGCATCACCTGATGAATTGCGCCACAACGCAGGTGACCTTGTTCAAGCACTGGTGCATGTACGTTGTTCTGATGCTGCAATGGAAGGCGAGGAAGATTCTGCTGAAGAAAAGCGACAGAAGGCATTAGTCGCCTTGCTGGTAACCAACCCATTTGAATCATTAGATGTTCTGACCAAATTGCTATATTCATCGAGTGTGGATATAAGTCAGCGTATTTTAGTTATCGATGTTATGACTGAGGCAGCGCAGGAGCTTGCTGAAACTAAAATTATAAATAAACAACAGCGGCATGGGAACTTAATTTCTGATACTTCCCCGTCCTGGTTGGTTCCTAGTGACAGAGGACCTCTTGGCGCAAGCCCTTGGAGAGAGGTCTCAGAACCAGGATCACTTTTGAGTTGGTCACACCGTTATGAAAGAGAAGTTCCATCTAGATCAGGTCAGGTTAAATCAGGAAAATCTCGCAAATGGGGTCTCAGGAAAGCAAAAGATTTGCAGGTGGAGGGGTCAAAAAACAAATTTCCTTTGTATGCTGCTGCGTTTATGCTCCCTGTTATGCAAGGATATGACAAAAGAAGACATGGGGTGGACCTGCTCAATCGGGACTTTGTTGTCCTCGGTAAATTGATATACATGCTTGGTGTCTGTATGAAGTGCATGGCCATGCATCCGGAAGCATCAGCTCTTGCCCCAGCTCTTCTGGATATGATAGGATCTAGGTATTCCATGTCAGGATAAATATTTCCGCTGTTAGGGACCTTATGTGGTAACGAATTGTCGTATTTTGACATGAATTTTTTTTTCGTCAGGGAGATTTCGCAGCATGCTGAAGCATATGTGAGAAGGTCTGTGTTGTTTGCAGCTTCTTGTATATTGATCGCTTTGCACCCGTCGTATGTGGCATCCATTCTTATAGAAGGCAACCGGGACATTTCTACTGGTTTAGAATGGATACGCACATGGGCCTTGCAAATTGCTGAAGTTGATCCTGATACAGAGTGCACATCGTTGAGTACTCCTACCATCTTGCAGAATGAATCAGTTCTTTGTCTCTTCTACGCCATCTGTATTAGCCATGATAGGATAATAAGCACATAGCAAGCGTTATATGTAAATTGACCATTATTGTAAAATATTTGATTTTTTACTGCACAAATATCTCTGATAATGTAAACTAAGCTAACTACTAGTTCGTCTGCTATTAACCTTGTATTGTCTCTGTCTTTTTACTTGCTAAGTAGGAGTAGCTAACCATCTTTATATTCGCCGGGTACTGTTCTCTCAGTAACGTGTGAAGATAAACCAATTACTGATATGTTTGATATGCAGTTACTCTTTCCACTTGTTACTAAATATTGACTCCCCATGTTTGTTTCCTAGATGGCCATGAACTGCCTGCGACTACACTCCGAGATGGTCCTTCAGACATCACGCTCTTTGGAATCCGCGGAACATTCGAAGGCTGGCACCAGGGCCCTATCTTCTAAGATTGATAACATTATAATACCATTTGCAAACATGATGTAGTGGTAAAATTGTAAAGGGAATTTTGCTCATTTGTATTAGTACACGTACAACAACTTTTTTTTTGTTAAGGGTGTATACTAGAGCAGCGAATTCTGCCTAGAGGGTTTATGCCTTTTCTCTAGCTAGCTATTAACTTTTATAGGGAAATAGGGTTTATGCCTCAAACTAGCGCAGTAAAGCCTGGTCTTGGACTTCTAGACTCTTTAACCTTATATGGTCAGTTCAGTTGGTCTAGAATGTTGTCCACGATTTTGAGCGTAGACTGTCTTTTTGAAAACTGTTGAGCCTAACCTGTTCCACATTGGTATGAAATCTATTCAATATATTAAATAAAACTGTGATAAAATCTTCTACTCCACATACATTTAGTTATTTCAAAAGCATAACACATACATTTTCCACATATTTAGAATACTACCTCCGTGCATAAATAGACGTCTAAGATTCATCTAAATCAAATAGACATCTAAGATTCATCTAAATCTAATGTATCTAGACACTATCTAGTGTTTAGATACATCCAAAGATTTAGACAAACCTCAAGATTTAGACAAACCTCAGACATTTATTTACAGACAGATGGAGTATTTCAGTAGTTTTTTTTTAATCCTTTGCCCTCTTCCTCTCGTGAGAGGTGGCAACGATGCTGGACTCTTTCCAATCTTTGGCTAGGGCGTTGGGCATGGTTCCATCTCCCTCCGCTTGCCGCTCTGGTGGTGGCATGAGGAAGGGGGACCTCGTTCCTCTGTTCTGGCCGAGTAGTAAGGGTTATGTTTTATCTTCCATGGTGCGTCGTTGGGGTGGTGGGATTGGCGCCCGAACGAATACTGCCTCGACTCTACTCCCACACTGGCGACGACCTTCAGGGCGGTGTCTCGGGGTTGATGGCAACGTGTGTTGTTCGGTCCTCCAGATCGGCATCATGGTCTTCTCGCCGGTCTTCAGATCTAGCGACATCTAGTGGTCTATTCAAGCGGGTATGGTGTGGCAACGGTGGCATCCTTGTGGTGTACTTGTGTCCTCGGGCTCCGTCGTTGCGATGACGCTCGCTCCAGCGGCAGAGCGGAGCTCGGAAGGGTTTTCAGGACTGTAATCTGCGGTTGTGATAACTAGAAGATGGTGAATCTTGTGCTAGGTTTGTGGTTGGAGGCGGACAGATCTTGATTCCTTCCCCGACATCATCGCGCGAGGGTGCAAGATCTGGAGCTCGATGCTGATTCTTTCAACGGCAACGGCTCTACCTTTGGCAGGCTACCTTGGAGATCTGCAAAGCTGCTGGACATCGATGGAGCCGTATCGAGCTCGGGTGAAGAGGTAGTCCGTCCACCTTTTCTTGGGTGGCAGCTACGGTGATGCCGGAGGCTGAGTGACAGGCATTCGTATTTTGCTCAAGGGTTGTTTCTGCGGTCAGCATTGTAATTTTCTTTTCTGGCCGAGGGTCTAGGGTTCTCCTATCCTTTCAGTTCTATCATGTCGATGTTTACGTGGCTTGTAATTTGAGTATTTATATTCTATAAATAAGACACATATTACCTAAAAAAATCCAAATATGTTTAATCGTAATTGCATTACGAATTCCTTTAGATTTCAACAAATAGCATATATCAATGTGAAATAGGCCTCTCACACGGACAGGAGTTTAGGTATGCCAGGAACCGGAAGTCACACGGACACGGTGCCGGCAGCACGCGGCCTTCCTGCCTATTGTTTCAGTCGCGTGGTCACGACGCGTTACAATACGTCGGTTTGTTGAAGTAGAAAAGGCCGACGTGGACTCGGACTGTCACAGAGAACTTTTTACAGTACTTCTTTTTGCGAATTGGCTGTCTGAGTCCGAGAGATCCCGTTGGCGCCACGAAAAAGAGGATGACTGGGAGTCTGGGACACGATCCCGATGGGTGCTGCACAAGAGTCACAAACTCACAAATCACAATTAACCCCTGCCCTTCCCTGATCACACCGTGTGACCAGCACAAGCAGGAAAGAATCCACCTTTCATCCCTCGATCGGCGACGATGATGCAGCGCGCCGTGAATCCCTGGGCCTTTGCTCGCCCTCCGCCGCCCGGCTTCGGATTCTCCTTCGCTCGGCAGCCCGTCGCCGACTTGCCCGCTCGTCGTCGACCTCCGCCCCCGGGCTTCGAATTCTCCTACGCTCGGCAGCCCGTCGCCGGCTTGCCCGCCCGTCGTCGACCTCCTCCGCCGCCCGGCTTCGGATTCTCCTTCGCTCGGCAGCCCGTCGCCGACTTGCCCGCTCGTCGTCGACCTCCGCCCCCGGGCTTCGAATTCTCCTACGCTCGGCAGCCCGTCGCCGGCTTGCCCGCCCGTCGTCGACCTCCGCCCCCCGGCTTCGAATTCTCCTACGCTCGGCAGCCCGTCGCCCGTCTTCGAACCCCGCCCCCAGCATCGGATTCTTCTGCGATCAGCTGCCCGTCGACGACGTGCCCGCCCTGCTCCCGCCATCGCCCAGCGAGATCCCCGTGCAACCTCAGAGCGTGCAACCGAAGCTCCCAAAGCGCGCGGCGCCGCCGCCCGTATCCACAGCCGTCTGCGAGAACGAGAAGCCCTCCACTACGAAGCGCCGGCGGGTGTGCTCCGACTACGAAGACGACATCGACGCCAACCTCCGGAGGACGGAGCAGAGCCCCGAGGAGCGGCCGCGGCCGGACTACCTGAAGACGGTGCAGCAGGACCGGGTGAGCCCGTCGGACCGCGCCCGCATGATCGACTGGATGGACGAGTTCGTCCGGAAGCACGACCTCGTCGACGGCACGCTCCACCACGCCGTGGCCTACGTCGACCGGGTCCTGTCGGTGCGAGCCATGAGGAAGCATACCGACCACGAGCTCCGCCTCCTGGGCGCCGTGGCCATCTTCGTGTCCGCCAAGTACGAGGACGGCCAGCGAACCTTGGCGAAGCTGGACCCCGACAAGATCTCCTGGTACGTCGGCGGGTCCGCCACGAGGGAGGAGGTGCTCGAAGTGGAGCGCCGCATGGTGGTGGCGCTCGGGTACCAGCTCGGCGGCCCCACGGCGCACACCTTCGTCAGCCGCTTCACCAAGCACGCACAAGGAGAGGAGGAGCTGAAGATCCAGCGAATGGCGCATCGGCTCGCCGACGAGTCCCTGCGCAACTACGCCTGCCTCGGGCACCTGCCATCCGTCGTGGCGTCGTCTGCAATCTTCCTGGCGAGGTCTGCGCTGCTGAACCTGCCGGACGTACCGGCGTGGAGCTCGGAGATGCAGGAGCTCACGGGGTACGACGTCCCGAAGTTGGCCGGATGCCTGCATGCTATGCGCCCAGTCGCTCATCTGTGACACTCGGTGTTGATCAACTGTAAAACCAATAGAGCAATTTTGGCAGATTGTATAAGTAGAGAAGAACCGTAGAATCTCTTTGTAATGTTCATGCATATGCATCTGTAACAGAGCAACTGTTGCGAACATTGTCTCTCCCTGTGAATTGAACTGTTGTACATGAATCTCTTCTTTTAATTGCAGGTTATATATCTTTCAAATTTCATTTGCAATGGCTAAGATCTAGGTGATTTACTCGTTGAGTTTCTTTTTTTCGAATTCATCGAGTTGTGACGTTTTGAATTTTCGAGTAGGAACTTCTAGTACTAGCTTTTTTTTTTTGTGAGAACTTGTGAGCATTATTATTTCAAAGACATATGGTTACAATAAGCCAAGAGGTTCTGTTCTAAACACTGATGACTCAGTCCAGACCCAAACGTTAGACACCACATTATTGCAAGCCGAATGGTTAGCTGCGCGGTGGACTGAACTAAAAGATTCAAAAGAAAAATCTAGCTCATGAACTCATATAGGATCGGCGAAATAATTAACCGATCTTTTCTTTCTCCTCTGAGAATCGAGAATAATTGACCGATCTTTTCTTTCTCCTTTGAGAATCGAGATAAACACCAACTCAGCAGAGTCTACCTCAAAGAGTGCCCAATTATAGTCCTTGTCCACCGCAAGAGAAATAACATCTCACGGAGCTAGAGCTTTTGTTAGATTGTATATATAAGTAACTTCTCTATTATATTTGCACCAATGATACGTCTCAAACGTATCTATAATTTCTTATGTTCCATGCTACTATTATGATGATACTCACATGTTTTATACACATTATATGTCATATTTATGCGTTTTCCGGAACTAACCTATTGACGAGATGCCGAAGGGCCAGTTGCTGTTTTCTGCTGTTTTTGGTTTCAGAAATCCTAGTAAGGAAATATTCTCGGAATCGGACGAAATCAATGCCCAGCATCCTATTTTTCCACGAAGCTTCCAGAACACCCGAGAGCCAGCAGAGGGGGGCCACAGGGCCACCAGATGACAGGGTGGCGCGGCCAGGGCCTGGGCCGCGCCCCCCTATTGTGTCACCGCCTCGTCAGCCTTCCGACTCCGCCTCTTCGCCTATTTAAAGGTCCCTGACCTAAAACTTCGATACGGAAAAGCCACGGTACGAGAAACCTTCCAGAGCCGCCGCCATCGCGAAGCCAAGATCTGGGGGACATGAGTCTCTGTTCCGGCACCCTGCCGGGACGGGGAAGTGCCCCCGGAAGGCATCTCCATCGACACCACCGCCATCTCCATCAACGCTGCTGTCTCCCATGAGGAGGGAGTAGTTCTCCATCGAGGCTAAGGGCTGTACCGGTAGCTATGTGGTTAATCTCTCTCCTATGTACTTCAATACAATGATCTCATGAGCTGCCTAACATGATTAAGATTCATATGAGTTTTGTATCACTATTCATCTATGTGTTACTCTAGTGATGTTATTAAAGTAGTCTATTCCTCCTCCATGGTGTAAAGGTGACAGTGTGTGCATCATGTAGTACTTGGCGTAGGTTATGATTGTAATCTCTTGTAGATTATGAAGTTAATTATTGCTATGATAGTATTGATGTGATCTATTCCTCCTTCATAGTGTGATGGTGATAGTGTGCATGCTATGTTAGTACTTGGTGTAATTGCAATGATCTATCATGCAATCTAAGGTTATTTAAATATGAATATCGAATGTTGTGGAGCTTGTTAACTCCGGCATTGAGGTGCTCTTGTAGCCCTACGCAATTAGTGGTGTTCATCATCCAACAAGAGAGTGTAGAGTGGTTTTATTATGTGATCAATGTTGAGAGTGTCCACTAGTGAAAGTATGATCCCTAGGCCTTGTTTCTAAGCATCGAAACTCCGTTTATTTACTGTTCTGTTGCATGTTTACTCGCTGCCATATTTTATTCAGATTGCTATTACCACTCATATACATCCATATTACTTGTATTTCACTATCTCTTCGCCGAACTAGTGCACCTATACATCTGACAAGTGTATTAGGTGTGTTAGGGACACAAGAGACTTCTTGTATCGTGATTGCAGGGTTGCTTGAGAGGGATATCTTTGACCTCTTCCTCCCTGAGTTCGATAAACCTTGGGTGATCCACTTAAGGGAAACTTGCTGTTGTTCTACAAACCTCTCGCTCTTGGAGGCCCAACACTGTCTACAAGAATAGAAGCACCCGTAGACATCAAGCACTTTTCTGGCGCCGTTGCCGGGGAGGAAAGGTAAAAGGCACTCATACTCCGGTCCCAGGTAACTAAGTACTTTTCTGTTGCCGTTGTGTGTGTGCTCGAAGCTATTTCCTTTAGATCCTGCAATTGCATCTTTTTGTTTCTTGTTTTACACTAGTAAGGCATAATGGAAAACATCTGTGAGCTTTTTGTACTATTTCCTGAGTCAAGACATGAATGGTTTAATGCGAAAATTAAAAAACCTATGGAATCTTATTTGCATGCTAGTAGCAATGATATTAGTATGAACGCTTTGAACACCATTGTTGCTAATGATATGGAAAATTCTAAGCTTGGGGAAGCTGGTTTTGATGAGCATGATATTTTTAGTCCCCCAAGCATTGAGGAGAAAATTTTCTTTGATGATACTTTGCCTCCTATTTATGATGATTATAATGATAGTGGTCTTTTGGTGCCGCCTACTATGGAGAGTGAATTTTATTATGATTATACTATGCCTCCTACACTTGATGAGAATAATAATGATAGCTACTTTGTTGAATTTGCTCCCACTACAATTAATAAGAATGACTATGCTTATGTTGGGAGTAGTAATAATTTTATGCATGAGACTCATAATAAGAATGTTTCATTTGATAGTTATATTGTTGAGTTTGCTCATGATGCTACTGAAAGTTATTATGAGAGAGGAAAATATGGTTGTAGAAATTTTCATGTTACTAAAACACCTCTCTATATGCTGAAAATTTTGAAGTTACACTTGTTTTATCTTCCTATGCTTGTAACTTTGCTCTTCATGAACTTGTTTATTTACAAGATTCCTTTTCATAGGAAGTATGTTAGGCTTAAATTTGTTTTGAATTTGCCTCTTGATGCTCTCTTTTGCTTCAACTACTATTTATTGCGAGTGCATCATTAAAATTGCTGAGGCCATCTTAATGGCTATAAAGAAAGCACTTCTTGGGAGATAACCCATGTTTTATTTTGCTACTGTTTTGTTTTGTTTTGGAAGTTTTTACTACTGTAGCAACCTCTCCTTATCTTTATTTTATTGCATTGTTGTGCCAAGTAAAGTCTTTGATAGTAAAGTCATACTAGATTTGGATTACTGCGCAGAAACAGATTTCTTGCTGTCACGAATTTGGGTATGATTCTCTGTAGGTAACTCAGAAAAATCTGCCAATTTACGTGCGTGATCCTCAGATATGTACGCAACTTTCATTCAATTTGAGCATTTTCATCTGAGCAAGTGTGGTGCCTCTTTAAAATTCGTCTTTACGGACTGTTCTGTTTTGATAGATTCTGCCTTTTATTTCGCATTGCCTCTTTTGCTGTGTTGGATGGATTTCTTTGTTCCATTACCTTCCAGTAGCTTTGAGCAATGTCCAGAAGTGTTAAGAATGATTGTGTCACCTCTGAACATGTGAATTTTTGATTATGCACTAACCCTCTAATGAGTTTGTTTTGAGTTTGGTGTGGAGGAAGTTTTCAAGGGTCAAGAGAGGAGGATGATATACTATGATCAAGAAGAGTGAAGAGTCTAAGCTTGGGGATGCCCCCGTGGTTCATCCCTGCATATTTCAAGAAGACTCAAGCATCTAAGCTTGGGGATGCCTTGGGCATCCCCTTCTTCATCGACAACTTATCAGGTCATTTCTCTTGAAACTATATTTTTATTCCGTCACATCTTATGTGCTTTACTTGGAGCGTCTGTATGTTTTTGTTTTTGTTTTCGTTTGAATAAAATCTGATCCATCATGCTTGTGTGGGAGAGAGACACGCTCCGCTGTTGCATATGAACACATGTGTTCTTCGCTTTACTTTTAATGTTCATTGCGAAGGTTGAAATTGCTTCGTTCATTGTTATATGGTTGGAAACAGAAAATGCTGCATGTGGTAAATGGTATAATGTCTTGAATAATGTGATACTTGGCAATTGTTGTGCTCATATAGATCATGTTTGAGCTCTTGCATCATGTACCTTGTACCCATTAATGAATAACTACATATAGCTTGTTAAAATTTGGTTTGCATGATTGATCTCTAGAGTCTAGATATTTTCTGGTTAAGGTGTTTGAACAACAAGGAGACAATGTAAAGTCTTATAATAGTTACAATATGTTCATATGTGGGCTTTGCTGCACCTTTTATACTTGAGTTTGCTTCAAACAACCTTGCTAGCCTAGCCTTGTATTGAGAGAGAATTCTTCTCGTGCATCCAAATCCTTGAGCCAACTACTATGCCATCTGTGTCCACCATACCTACCTACCACATGGTATTTCTCCGCCATCCCAAAGTACATTACTTGAGTGCTACCCTTAAAATTTCTATTCTTTACCTTTGCAATATATAGCTCATGGGACAAATAGCCTTAAAAACTATCGTGGTGAAGAATATGTACTTATGTGTCTTATTTCTTAATAAGTTGCTTGTTGAGCGGTAACCATGTTTCTGGGGACGCCATCAACTTTTACACCTTTGTTGAATATCATGTGAGTTGCTATGCATGTTCGTCTTGTCTGAAGTAAGGGCGATTTTCATGATCAAATGGTTTGAGTATGCATACTGTTAGAGAAGAACATTGGGCCGCTAACTAAAGCCATGATCCATGGTGGAAGTTTCAGTGTGGACAACTAATCCTCAATCTCTTATGAGAATATTAATTGTTGTTAAATGCTTATGCATTAAAGAGGAGTCCATTATCTGTTGTCTATGTTGTCCCGGTATGGATGTCTAAGTTGAGAATAATCGAAAGCGAGAAATCCAATGCGAGCTTTCTCCTTAGACCTTTGTACAGGCGGCATAGAGGTACCCCTTTGTGACACTTGGTTGAAACATATGCTATGCAATGATAATCCGTGTTAATCCAAGCTAATTAGGACAAGGTGCGAGCACTATTAGTATACTATGCATGAGGCTTGCAACTTATAAGATGTCTTATACATAACACATATGCTTTATTACTACCGTTGACAAAATTGTTTCTTGTTTTCAAAATGAAAAGCTCTAGCACAAATATAGTAATCAATGCTTCCCTCTGCGAAGGCCTATCTTCTACTTTATTGTTGAGTCAGTTTGCCTATTCTTTCTATCTTAGAAGCAAACACTTGTGTCAACTGTGTGCATTGATTCTTACATGTTTACTTATTGCACCTGTTATATTGCTTTATGTTGACAATTGTCCATGAGATATACATGTAGAAGTTGAAAGCAACCGCTGAAACTTAATCTTCCTTTGTGTTGCTTCAATGCCTTTACTTTGAATTTATTGCTTTATGAGTTAACTATTATGCAAGTCTTATTGATGCTTGTCTTGAAAGTACTATTCATGAAAAGTCTTTGCTATATGATTCATTTGTTTACTCATTATCTTCACTATTGCTTTGAATCACTTCATTCATCTCATATGCTTTACAATTGTATTGATCAAGATTATGATAGCATGTCACTTAAGAAATTATCTTTGTTATCGTTTACCTACTCGAGGGCGAGTAGGAACTAAGCTTGGGGATGCTTGATACGTCTCAAACGTATCTATAATTTCTTATGTTCCATGCTACTTTTATGATGATACTCACATGTTTTATACACATTATATGTCATATTTATGCGTTTTCCGGAACTAACCTATTGACGAGATGCCGAAGGGCAGTTGCTGTTTTCTGCTGTTTTGGTTTCAGAAATCCTAGTAAGGAAATATTCTCGGAATCGGACGAAATCAATGCCCGAGCATCCTATTTTTCCACGAAGCTTCCGGAACACCCGAGAGCCGGCGGAGGGGGCCACGGGGCCACCGGATGACAGGGTGGCGCGGCCGGGGCCCGGGCCGCGCCCCCTATTGTGTCACCGCCTCGTCAGCCTTACGACTCCGCCTCTTCGCCTATTTAAAGGTCCCTGACCTAAAACTTCGATACAGAAAAGCCACGGTACGAGAAACCTTCCAGAGCCGCCGCCATCGCGAAGCCAAGATCTGGGGGACAGGAGTCTCTGTTCCGGCACCCTGCTGGGACGGGGAAGTGCCCCCGGAAGGCATCTCCATCGACACCACCGCCATCTCCATCAACGCTGCTGTCTCCCATGAGGAGGGAGTAGTTCTCCATCGAGGCTAAGGGCTGTACCGGTAGCTATGTGGTTAATCTCTCTCCTATGTACTTCAATACAATGATCTCATGAGCTGCCTAACATGATTGAGATTCATATGAGTTTTGTATCACTATTCATCTATGTGTTACTCTAGTGATGTTATTAAAGTACTCTATTCCTCCTCCATGGTGTAAAGGTGACAATGTGTGCATCATGTAGTACTTGGCGTAGGTTATGATTGTAATCTCTTGTAGATTATGAAGTTAATTATTGCTATGATAGTATTGATGTGATCTATTCCTCCTTCATAGTGTGATGGTGACGAGTGTGCATGCTATGTTAGTACTTGGTGTAATTGCAATGATCTATCATGCACTCTAAGGTTATTTAAATATGAATATCGAATGTTGTGGAGCTTGTTAACTCCGGCATTGAGGTGCTCTTGTAGCCCTACGCAATTAGTGGTGTTCATCATCCAACAAGAGAGTGTAGAGTGGTTTTATTATGTGATCAATGTTGAGAGTGTCCACTAGTGAAAGTATGATCCCTAGGCCTTGTTTCTATGCATCGAAACTCCGTTTATTTATTGTTCTGTTGCATGTTTACTCGCTGCCATATTTTATTCAGATTGCTATTACCACTCATATACATCCATATTACTTGTATTTCACTATCTCTTCGCCGAACTAGTGCACCTATACATCTGACAAGTGTATTAGGTGTGTTGGGGACACAAGAGACTTCTTGTATCGTGATTGCAGGGTTGCTTGAGAGGGATATCTTTGACCTCTTCCTCCCTGAGTTCGATAAACCTTGGGTGATCCACTTAAGCGAAACTTGCTGCTGTTCTACAAACCTCTGCTCTTGGAGGCCCAACACTGTCTACAAGAATAGAAGCACCCATAGACATCAACCAACAACCTATGCTAAGCATTATGAGCAACAAGGTGATAACAAACTAGATATAGAACATCAAGCACGAAGGCTATCACAATGTAAAGCGCATAGGTAAAGGAGCTCGGGTTGAGAAGTAACCGGTGCACGAGGAGACGATGATGTATCCCGAAGTTCACACCCTTGGGTGCTACGTCTCCGTTGGAGCGGTGTGGAGGTACGAGGGACTCTAATGAGCTGCTAGGGCCACCATATTCTCCTCGAGCCTTTCCACCAAAGGGAAAGCTTCGATCCACTAAGGGACCCTTGAGGGTGGTCACCGAACCCGTACAAGCTTGGGGCAAACACCCAAGTATCAAGTTTGAGGCAACTCCACAACACCGGAGGCTCTCAAGTACAATGCCACAAGGGCTACAACACGCCACACCGGCAACAAGGACACAAAGGCTCCAACGTGCCACAACCGGCTCCAAAACCACAAAGGCTACCACACTCCATAAAGGAAACAACGCCACAAAGGCTACTACGTCACAAAGGCGACAAGGCCACAAAGGCAACAAGGCCACAAAGGATACCATGCCACAAAGGCGACAAGGCCACGAAGGCAACAACACCACTAAGGTCAACAAGCTCTCTAGGGTTCCAAGAACCCTAGAGGGAACTCACACGAACTCACACGAGACCGAAACACCGGAGAGAACCCAAACCGATGCACCTAATGCAATGGCTAAGAACGCCACTAAGATGCCCAAGTTCTTCTTTCCCAAATTCCAACAAAGCTACAAAAGCTATTGGGGGGATAAGGGATGAAGAACAAAATGGAAGGAGGAACACCAAATTACTCCAAGATCTAGATCTAGCAAGACCCCCTCACTAGGAGGGGGATTCACTTGGTGGAACACTAGATCTAGATCTCCTCTCTCCTTTCCCCCCAAAAAATGCAACAAATAGTGGGGGGATCAAGAGGAGGATCAAGCTCTTCAAAGTCAATAATGGAGGAGAGAGAATGGATGAGAAGTACTTTTGTGGACAGAGGTGGGAGAGAGGTACATATAGGGGCCCAGAAATATGACTGTTGGGGGCTGGAAAAACGGTCAGATTCGCGCAAAACTGGTACTACCACTTGTTGAAGCGGTACTACCGTTTGTGCCAAAATTATGCAGAAAATAGGTTAAAAGCGACCCAAACCGGTAGTACCGCTGTGTAGAGCGGTACTACCGCTTGTGCCAAAAATCAGAGCAAAACAATCTGCAAATGAGAGAGAGAAAGTTGGCAGAAGAGAGAGAATGGGGAGCAGCTGGCGCGCGCAGCAAGCAGGTTGGCATGCAGCATGCAGGGCAGAGCAGCACGGGTGGGAGCCTGCGCGGGGCCAGCTACCCGGCAGTCGAGGCGCGGGCTGGAGCCCCGTAAGGTCAACGCTTCCACGCTCGAACGATCGGGAGCGTGCGCGAGCAGGGGCGAGCTGCTGGTGGGCCAACTGGGCGGCAGCCCAGTGTGGGCGAGGAAGGGCGACTGGCTCGGCGCGGGCTAGAGTGGTAGTTGCGCTACGGCTTGGTGGCGGCCTGGTTCGTTGTGTAGGGCTGTGGAGGTGGAAGAAAGGGGCGGGCCGGTAGTTCCGAGTCCGGTACTGGTTCGGTATCGGTCTGGATCCAAGGGCTCACAGAGCCCTGTGCGGTACTAGGCCGGTACTCACACGGAAGTACCGGCCGGCCCAAAAACCGTTTTTCATTTTCTTTTCAAATATAATGCAACTATAAAATTCATAACTTGAGCTAGGAAACTCAAAATGAGATGAAACCAATTTTTCCAGAAAGAGGACGACAAGGGCTACCTCTACACATGGTGAAAACATGCAAAAGAGTGAAGTATGATTTTCCTATGAAAATAGATGTGTAACCTCTCAATATGGTAAACCGGGAAAATCATCCAACTCGAACATGCAACATGCGATGCATCCAGAATCCATTTCCGGTGAGTTAGAGCTTGTCATGAGAATGAACACAAGCTCTAAAGCATCTCATGGATAAGAACCAATAACAACCAAGAAACACGATGCAATGCATGCAAGGTTTGAGCTCTCTCCGATGATCCGACCATCTATCCTACCTAGCACAAACCTTGTCCTTGCGCATTCCACTCGAGTCGGCAAGCTCCGTCTTCATCCCTCTTCAACCTTGTACATGTCACCGTCTTCATCCAGCATACACGCCACCGTCTTCATCCTTCTTCTATGCATGCCACCGTCTTCATCTCTTCTTCACGGTCTTCGTCCGTCTTCATCTTCTACACCGTCTTATCTCTCTTCGACATCCTCTTCTTCATTGTACTCGATCTTCTTCATCTTGCAACCTTGAGACCAACATATGGTTCAAGTATTGCCTATGGACGCGACTTAAGAGAGAATCTCAATACAACCATTAGACCATAGGGATTGTCATCAATTACTAAAACCACACATGGGGGCTCCATGTCCTTTCAATCTCCCCCATTTTAGTAATTGATGCCAATCTTTTTGAGAGGGTTTTAAATAAGAAAATTAGCGAACAACCCAAGTTGAATATTTAGAACAAACTCCCCCATAATATATGCATGTGTGAATGAACTTAAATTTCATTGCATATATCGGCAATTAAAGCCTAGTGAAGTATCCTCTAAATATTCAACAATGCAAAGCAACAAATGCAAGCATGAAAGGAAAATGTTTAAGAACCAATCAAAAGCAATTACCTCAAACCCTCCAAACTTCTCCCCCATTGGCATCAATTGCCAAAATGGACGAAAGGTTTAGTAGGCCAATATAGTGAGAGTTCCTCCATAAGTTGTGCATTCCTCATAATGTGAGTGAAATCAAATGCACGTATTAAATGACGAATACTTGGAGGGAATCCAACTATATTGAGGATCAAAAATTGCAAGAGGATAAGAATGTGAGAAAGCTTCAACAAATGAAGCAAGCAATCCAATGAACCATCAAACCAAATGAAGGATATTATGATAAGATCAAGAAGAATGCTCTGAAGCAATATGTGGAAGCTCCCCACGGTTTGTGCACAAGATAAACAATTTGCATTGAAAAATAAGGTGCACAAACATGGCATCAACACTCCCACAAGATCACTCAAGACAAAATGTACCAAGTGAAATAAAGATTTATGATAGTCACAAATGGGTATTTTAAATAACATGAGGAAGCTCCCAAAGGTACATGCACATGTTATAATGTTGATTTGAATACAGTGTGCACAACATGGAATCCTCACTCCCCCATTACAATTTAAAACACAAACATTTGCAAGAGATCATTGAAGAGATTAAGCATCACTTGGAATAACAAATGGTTGAGAATCAAGCAAGAAGCAATATAAGATAATGCTCAACCAAAAGAATGTGTGAGAGGCATGACAAAGCATATTATAAGACTAATTCGGATCCTGCTGCCCAAGCGTCCAGATGCGGCGGCTTTGGGTGATTACCGGCCGATCATCTTGAAACACATCTTTGCCAAGCAGATGGCGAAAACATTGGCTTCTCGCCTGGCCCCTCAGATGGAGTCGCTGGTGGATCGCAACCAATGCGCTTTCATTCGCAAATGATGCATCCATGACAACTTTATGTTGGTTCAGCAGACAGCTAGATTCCTACACAGGATGAAGGAACCATAGGATGAAGGAACCACGGGTGATGCTCAAGCTCGACATTGCTTATCCTAGGGGTTTCTGGTTGAGGTCCTACGCAAGATGGGCTTTGGGCTAAAGTTTTGTGAGATGGTGGCCATTCTTCTGTCCACAGCAAGCACCAGGGTGATGCTCAATGGCGAGCCAGGTCCCCCCATTTGGCACCGGAGGGGCCTGAGACAGGGCGACCCCCTGTCACCGTAGCTGTTCGTACTGATCATGAACATGCTCAACCGGGTGTTGGTCAAGGCGATTGAGTTGGGGATTCTTAGGTGCTTGGCGCGGCAGGAGTTGGCCACATCGGTGTCGCTATATGTGGAAGATGTGGTCATTCTCTGCCATCCGGATGAGATGGAACTGCGCTCCGTACGCGCCATTCTTGAGCTCTTTGGACATGCGACATGCCTACATACCAACTTCGCCAAGTGTTCGGTCTCTGCGATTGCCTTCACGGAGGAGGTGGCGAATGCCGCGGAGGTGGTGATGGAGTGCCAGCCGGCACCCTTCCCCGTCAAATACCTTGGCATTCCTCTTTCCGTCCGCCGGCTGCCGGGTGAGGCGTTCCAGCCTATGGTGGACCGATTGGCTGACAAGCTGCCCACCTGGAAGGCGTCGATGATGCCCCGGGCTGGGCGCTGGTCAAGTCGGTGCTAGCGGTGATTCCGCTGCACCAACTCATGGTGCTCAGCTTCAACAAGAAGGCGTTGAAGCAAGTGAATAAGATCATGCGGAGCTTTCTGTGGGCTGGAGGGCGGAGGCCAATGGCGGCCACTACCATGTCAACTGGTCCAGGGTGTGCCGCCCGCTGCGGTTTGGGGGCTTGGGGATCCCAGATCACGCACGCACTGCCATCATCCTCAGGGTTCATTGTCTTTGGAGGATGTGGACTGACCCCCAACGACCTTGGCACGGGCTCGACATGCATTTCTCGAAGATCGAGCTGGATGCCTTCGCTGCCTTCACTTCCATGGTGGTTGGCAACGGAAAATCCGCTCTCTTACGGGGGACCGATGGTTGGATGGCAAGTCCATCAGGGAGATAGCGCCAGAAGTCTAGGT
Organism: Lolium rigidum; assembly: GCF_022539505.1. Classification (NCBI taxonomy): domain Eukaryota; kingdom Viridiplantae; phylum Streptophyta; class Magnoliopsida; order Poales; family Poaceae; genus Lolium; species Lolium rigidum. The sequence continues at coordinate 184,225,346 of NC_061509.1, forward strand.
GCTCGTTTCCAAGCGCTGCAGGAAGCAGCACACGGTACAGTAGGCGATGGTGGAGCGCAACTGGATATCGGGCATTGGAGGTGCGATGAGTGCCCTGGCCCTCTGGCAATATCTTCAGTTGTGCATTAGGCTGAGGGACGTGGTGTTATCTCCGGACCAAGACAAGCTGGTTTGGTGTTGGACGACGGATGGGCAGTATTCTTCCAGCTCCTAGAGACGAGACGCCCGCTGTGCGACTAGTCTGTTGAGACTATTGAAAGGACACGGATGTCGCCTAGCGGGGGGGGGTGAATAGGCGATTTAAAACTTTTACGAGATGGGCTTAACAAATGCGGAATAAAACTAGCGTTTACTTTGTCAAGCCCAAAGACTATATACTATGGTTCATTGATGACCCACAAGTATAGGGGATCGCAACAGTCTTCGAGGGAAGTAAAACCCAAATTTATTGATTCGACACAAGGGGAGGTAAAGAATACTTATAAGCCTTAACAACTGAGTTGTCAATTCAGCTGCACCTGGAAAAGCACTAGTAACGAGGGTGATGTGAAAGTAGCGAGTAATATGAGAGCAGTAGTAGCATGATAACACGGAGGCAATGGCACCGAGAAAATAGTTGATACTACTTCCAATGACATGTAGAAGCGAGTATATGATGATGAGAGATGGACCGGGGTTCCCAGCTATCTACACTAGTGGTAACTCTCCAATAACAAGTGTTGGGTGAACAAATTACGAGTTGGGCAATTGATAGGATTGAAATAGCATTAAGACAAAACATCAAGATCATTAATCATGTAGGCATGTTTTCCATATATAGTCATACATGCTCGCAATGAGAAACTTGTACAACATCTTTTGTCCTACCAGCCGGTGGCAGCCGGGCCTCTAGGGAATCTACTGGAAATTAAGGTACTCCTTTTAATAAAGTACCGGAGCAAAGCATTAACACTCCATGAAAACATGTGATCCTCATACCTAAGCCTTTCTCTCCAGTTGTCCCAATTTCTGTCACTTTGGGGCCTTTGGTTCCGGACATAGACATGTGCATACAACTTGTAGATACAATCTAAGCAATAAGTATAAAGCTTAAATCTAAGATCATGCCACTCGGGCCCTAGTGACAAGCATTAAACATAACAAGATTGCAGCAACAATAACTTCACAAACTTTATAGATAGACTAATCATAATGTAACAATCCATCGGATCCCAACAAACACAACACCGATTACATCGGATGAATCTCAATCATGTAAGGCAGCTCATGAGATCATTGTATTGAAGTACATGGGGAGAGAATACCAACTAGCTACAGCTAGAACCCGTAGTCCATGGTGGAACTACTCACGGAGCATGATGGAGGCGGTGGCGTTGATGGAGATGGCTTCGAGGGCACTTCCCGTCCCGGCAGAGTGCTGGAACGAGACACTTGTCCCGAAACGGAGTTTCGCGATGGTGGCGGCGCCCCTGGAGTCTTTCTGGAGTTTCGTCAATTGGTCTCGCGTTTTTAGGTCTCCAGGGCTTAATTAGGCGAAGAGTCGGAGTCGGAGGGGCCACGGGGCCACCTCACACTAGGGCGACGCGCCCCCCTCCTGGGCCGCGCCGGCCACACGTGTGGGGCCCTCAGGGCACCCCTTTGGTCCCTCTTTGACTTTCTGGAAGGTTCCGGGAAAAATAAGATGTTGGGTCTTCGTTTCGTCGAATTCCGAGAATATTGCCCGAACAGCCTTTCTGGAACCAAAAACAACAGAAAACAACAACTGGCCCTTCGGCATCTCGTTAATAGGTTAGTTACGGAAAATGCATAAAAACATTATAAAGTGCAAGCAAAACATGTAAGTATTGTCATAAAACAAGCATGGAACATCAGAAATTATAGGTACATTGGAGACGTATCAGCATCCCCAAGCTTAGTTTCTGCTCGCCCTCGAGTAGGTAAACGATAAAAAGAGTAATTTCTGTAGTGACATGCTACTACATAATCTTGATCATACTATTATAAAGCATATGAGATGAATGCAGTGACTCAAGGCAATGATCTATAGTTGCTAACAAATAGATGACATATAGCAAAACTTTTCATGAATAGTACTTTCAAGACAAGCATCAAAAGTCTCGCATAAGAGTTAACTCATAAAGCAATAAATTCAAAGCAAAGGCATTGAAGCAACACAGAGGAAGATTTAAGTTTCAGCAATTGCTTTCAACTTTCAACATGCATATCTCATGGATAATTGTCAACACAAAGTAATATGATGAATGCAAATAAGCAAGTATGTAAGAATCAATGCACGAGTTGACACAAGTGTTTGCTTCTAAGATGGAAGGAAGTAGGTAAACTGACTCAACATAAAGTAAAAGAAAGGCCCTTCGCAGAGGGAAGCAGGGATTAAATCATGTGCTAGAGCTTTTTAAGTTTTGAAATCATATAGAGAGCATAAAAGTAAAGTTTTGAGAGGTGTTTGTTGTTGTCAACGAATGGTAGTGGGCACTCTAACTACCTCATCAACCGGACTTTCAAGAGCGGCTCCCATGAAGGACGTTATCTCTACCGGCAAGGTAGATCATCCCTCTTCTCTTTTGTTTACACATGTATTTTAGTTTTTG
>NC_061509.1:184228054-184269341 GCF_022539505.1 Lolium rigidum
CTCTCCTACAGAGAGATCAACTCAAATTCGTGACAGCTAAAAATCTGTTTCTACGCAGAAATCCAAATCTAGTATCAACTCTCTATCAAAGACTTTACTTGGCACAACAATGCAATAAAATAAAGATAAGTAGAGATTGCTACAGTAGTAACAACTTCCAAGACACAACAAAACAGTAGTAAAATAAAAACATGGGTTATCTCCCAAGAAGTGCTTTCTTTATAGCCATTAAGATGGGCTCAGTAATTTTAATGATGCTCTCACAAGAAATAAGAGTTGAAGCAAAAAAGAGCATCAAAAGCAAATAAGAAACACTTTTAAGTCTAAACCACTTCCTATGAATAGGAATCTTGTACACAAATAAATTCATGAAGATCAAAGTGACAAGCATTGGAAGATAAAACACGAGTAACTTCAAAATTTTCAGCATGTAGAGATGTGTTTTAGTACCATGAAAATTTCTACAACCATATTTTTCTCTCTCATAATAATTTCCAATAGCATCATGAACAAACTCAACAATATAACTATCACATAAAGCATTCTTATTCACATGCACAAAAGTATCATTACGCCCCACATAAGCATAATCAATTTTATTACTAATAGTGGGAGTAAAACTATCACAACCTTCATTGTAATCATCATAAATTGCAGGCATGGTATAATCATAATAAACTTTATCCTCCATAGTAGGTGGCACCAAAATACCACTATCATTATAATCATCATAAATGGGAGGCAAAGTATCATCAAAGAAAAATTTCTCCTCAAAACTTGGGGGACTAAAAATATCACAACCAGCTTCCCCAAACTTAAATTCTTCCATAGCATTAGCAATAATAGTGTTCAAAGAGTTCATGCTAATAACATTGCTACAACTATTTTGCAAACAAAGTTCCATGGGTTTTTTAATTCTCTCTTCAAACACATCATGTCCTAATTCAATATAAAGTTCATAAAGATCTCTAATTTTTTTGTTGTTTTCCAATAAGCCTAACTAGTGAAAATAAAAACAAGAAACAAAAATATATAATTTACAGGATCTAAAGGAAATAGCTTCGAGCACTCACACACCGGCAACAGTTCTAGGAAATAGCTTAGTAGTCGGAGGATGTGAATACCTTTTACCTTACCTCCCCGGTAACGGCGCCGTAAAAATAGCTTGATGTCTACGCACGCTTCTATTCCTGTAGACAGTGTTGGGCCTCCAAGAGCAGAGGTTTGTAGAATAGCAGCAAGTTTCCCTTAAGTGAATCACCCAAGGTTTATCGAACTCAGGGAGGTAGAGGTCAAAGATATCCCTCTCAAGCAACCCTGCAATTAAGATACAAGAAGTCTCTTGTGTCCCCAACACACCTAATACACTTGTTAGATGTATAGGTGCACTATTTCGGCGAAGAGATAGTGAAATACAAGTAATATGGATGATTGTAAGTAGTAATTGCAATCTGAAATAAAAATGGCAGCAAGCAAACATGTAACAGAACTTGTTGGAAACGGTGTTTCAATGCTTAGAAACAAGGCATAGGGATCATACTTTCACTAGTGGACACTCTCAATAATGATCACATAACTAAATAAATAAATGCTACTCTTAAACACTCTCTTGTTGGATGACAAACACCATTCATTGTGTAGGGCTACAAGAGCACCCTCAAGCCGGAGTAAACAAGCTCCACAACTTCATAAAGGAATCACACACGATGTGCACACTATCACCGTCACACCGTGGAGAGTGAATCCGGAGTTCATATTAAAGTAACTTCTAGAGTGCATAATAGACAAGAGTAACATCTACATATTGAACTAGATTACAAAGCTCATGATCACATAAAGATCACATGGGAGAGAGAGATGAACCACATAGCTACCGGTAGAGCCCTTAGCCTCGGGGGAGAACTACTCCCTCCTCATCATGGGAGATAGCAACGGTGATGAAGATGGCGGTGGTGTCGATGGAGATGACTCCGGGGGCAATTCCCCGTCCCGGCGGCGTGCCGGAACAGAGACTTCTGTCCCCCGAAACTTTTCTTCGCGATGGCGGCGGCTATGGAACTCTTCGTGGAATATCGTCGATTGTGGTAGGGTTTTCGCGACGGAAAGAATATATAGGCGAAAGGGCGGAGTCGGAGGAGTCCCGAGGTGGGGTCCCCACCTGGTGGCGCGGCCAAGGGGTGGCCCGCGCCCCCCTATGGTGTGGGCTCCTCGTGGCACCCTTCGTCTCTCCTTCGGACTCCGTGAAGCCCCTGGAAAAATAGGAACGTGGCCTTTTGTTTCGTCCAATTCCGAGAATATTTCCTGTGTAGGATTTCTGAAACCAAAAACAGCAGAAAACAGGAACTGGCACTTCGGCATCTTGTTAATAGGTTAGTGCCGGAAAATGCATCAAAATGATATAAAGTATGAATAAAACATGTAGGTATTGTCATAAAACTAGCATGGAACATAAGAAATTATAGATACGTTTGAGACGTATCACTATGCCGTGGAACCAACATCCCATGGTATCAGGTTTGTAAGAGATATATTCATTGCTCGCGGAGTTTTGGCATAGATTAGGTTGATGGCGCTCCCTGCATCAAGGAAGACCCTACTGCAATCGTACCCGCTGATCTGAGCATCAACGACCAAGGGTGAATGACCTCGCGGAGAGATCTTATAAGGATGATCTTTCCTATCAAATCTGATGTATTCGTCGGACCAGTCGAGGTACTCGGGTGTAGGTGGTGGTGCTTGGATTGCAAGGTTTACTTGTCGAGTAATTATCTTCTGCTGCCTATTGGGTGGACGCCCTTTCTGGATCATGTTGACAACTCCCTTGGAATTAATGTATGGATCTGGTGGATTTCCATTATTTGTAGGGGCCGCTTGTATTGCGAGTACTAGGGTTTGAGGAGGTACTGGTGGCGGAGGGGGTGCAATGGCAAGTGACCAAGGCTCCCGAGTGAATCCTTGTCTTACTACGTTTTGCTATGCTGCTCCGGAAATTAGGAGCATCCGCTAGAAAGTTCTACACTCCTTCAGCAAATGGTCCGACTTCCTTGGTCCCTTAGATTTGAAGTAACCGTGCATGGTACAAGGTGTGTTAAGCATATTTTCCTCTGTTTACTTGTACCGTGGCTGGATCCGAGGCCTTGGCTTGTACGTCTGCCTGCTAGGGCCAGGCTCATCTCAACTATTACTTCGATACCCACTGCTGCGGTAGTTATCCTTCCCATCATCCTTGCTTGTGAAGCCAGTCACAACTTGGACAAGTCTCTCGTAATGATCATAGTTTTGGCCTCGCCTCTTACGCACGATTCCGCACCTCGGCAGATCTTCCTCGGGTGACCTTGCTCGCTTGTTGCTTGTTGCGTCTTCTCCGTTTGCCCACTTGTTTGCTAGGTCCATTAACTCGCCTATTGTCTTAGGCCTGATTCTTCCCATCTTCTCAATAAAGTCCGTGCGGCACAATCCATCGTTAAATGCATCGATTGCCCGTTCATCGGAGATGTTCTCGGATGAATTTTTGATCATGCTCCACCTCTGGAGATGTGAACGCATTGAATCGCCTGATTTCTGCACGCACTTTCGCAATTCCTCGATTGACGCTGGGCACTTAAAATTTGACCGAAACTTTCAGATGAATTGAATGCGCAGATCCTCCCAATGTTCGATGGTTCATTCCTGCAACTTCCGATGCCATGATCTTGCGGGTCCGCTCAAGAAAAGCTGCAAACTCTAAATGGGGGTAGCCTTAGTGCCACCGTGGACCTTTATCGTTTGCAAGTAATCATCCAACCATGCTTCGGGTTCTTGGAGTTCTTTGTACTTTAATTTATCCGTAGGAAGCTTGAATCCCTTTGGAACGGGTGTTTTGCGAACCCGACGAGAAAAGCACGTTGCCCCGCTGAGCTCGTTATCATCGTCTTCCTGGTCTTCAACATAGTCGACTTCATGGCTATGTTGACTCCCTCGCGCGGCACGAGCTCGTATGTTACTAAAAAAAACAAAGTATACATGTGCGCAAACTAAGACTGTGATAGGTCTAATACTTGGGTGCCTAGGGAATCCCCGAGCTTATGGTTTTCACCATTCTTTGATAGCTCCTTATTTTTGTTCCTCCATTTTTTATCAGAAAACTTTAACACAAAACTAGGTTTCTCCCACTTCTTTTTCGTGGGGTGACATTAGTGGCATAAAAATTATTCAAGATGCTAGGAACATTTCAAATAAATTAGAATCTCAAATGTCCAGAGAGTTACTTAAGTGGCTAACATTCAAAATAGTTCAAAGTAATCAAAATGAAAGTCAAGGAAACCACTTTTGCATCAAAAGATAGAATCTATCCTGAAAAAGTTGGGCATGCTGCAAGGTATACTTGGGACTTTCTGACCCTCTTAACCATCGAAGCTCTAGCTCCGCGGGATGTTGTTTCTTTCGCGGTGGAGAGAGACTATATTTGGGCGGTCTTTGAGGTAGACTATGCTGAGTTGGTATGTATCTCGAAGGAGGAACGAAAAGATCGGTCAACTATTTTGCTGATCCTATATGATGTTCATGAGCTAGGTTTTTCTTTTGAATCTTTTAGTTCAGTCCACCGCACAACAAACCATTTGGCTCGCAATTACGCTGAATTTGCATGCAATAATATGGTGTCTAATGTTTGGGTCTAGACTGAGTCATATTGGTGTTCAGTTCACATCCTTTTGGCTTATTGTAACCCTATGTCTTTGAATTAATTAAAGCTCACAAGTTCTCAAAAAAAAAAAGATACTAGAAGTTCCTACACAAAAATTCTGAACGTCACAACTCGATATTAGCCATTGCACATGAAATGGGGAAAATATATAACCAGCAATTAAAAGCTGAGATTGATGTAAAGAAGTTCAATTCAGAGGGATAGACAATTAATATTCCCAACAATTGCTCTGTTTCAGATGCATATGCACGAACATTACAAAGAGATTTTACGGTTCTTCTCTACTTGTACAATCTGCCAAAATTGCTCTCTCGGTTTTACAGTTGATCAACGCCGAGGGTCACAGATGAGCGACTGGGCGCATAGCATGCAGGCATCCGGCCAAGTTCGTGCCGTCGTACCCCGTGAGCTCCTGCATCTCCGAGCTCCACGCCGGTACGTCCGGCAGGTTGTTGAGCAGCGCAGACCTCGCCAGGAAGATTGCAGACGACGCCACGACGGACGGCAGGTACCCGAGACACGCGTAGTTGCGCAGCGACTCGTCGGTGAGGCGATGCGCCATTCGCTGGATCTTCAGCTCCTCCTCTCCTTGTGTGTGCTTGGTGAAGCGGCTGACGAAGGTGTGCGCCGTGGGGCCGCCGAGCTGGTACCCGAGCGCCACCACCATGCGGCGCTCCATGTCCAGCACCTCCTCCCTCGTGGTGGACCCGCCGACGTACCAGGAGATCTTGTCGGGGTCCAGCTTCGCCAAGGTGCGCTGGCCGTCCTCGTACTTGGCGGACACGAAGATGGCCACGGCGCCCAGGAGGCGGAGCTCGTGGTCGGTATGCTTCCTCATGGCTCGCACCGACAGGACCCGGTCGACGTAGGCCACTGCGTGGTGGAGCGTGCCGTCGACGAGGTCGTGGTGCCGGACGAAGTCGTCCATCCAGTCGATCATGCGGGCGCGGTCCGACGGGGTCACCCGGTCCTGCTGCACCGTCTTCAGGTAGTCCGGCCGCGGCCGCTCCTCGGGGCTCCGCTCCGTCCGCCGCAGGTTGGCGTCGATGTCGTCTTCGTAGTCGGAGCACACCCGCCGGCGCTTCGTAGTGGAGGGCTTCTCGTTCTCGGAGACGGCTGTGGATACTTGCGGCGCCGCCGCGCGCTTTGGGTGCTTTGGCGGCACCTCAGCGGGGATTTCGCTGGGCGATGGCGGGAGCACCTTGCTGCAAGGACGGGAGAAGCCGGGAGGCGGAGGTAGAACACGGGCGGGCACGTCGTCGACGGGCAGCTGATCGCAGAAGAATCCGATGCTGGGGGGCGGGGTTCGAAGACGGGCGACGGGCTGCCGAGCGTAGGAGAATTCGAAGCCCGGGGGCGGAGGTCGACGACGGGCGGGCTGCCGAGCGTAGGAGAATTCGAAGCCGGGGGGCGGAGGTCGACGACGTGCGGGCAAGTCGGCGACGGGCTGCCGAGCGAAGGAGAATCCGAAGCCGGGCGGCGGAGGGCGAGCAAAGGCCCAGGGATTCACGGTGCGCTGCATCATCGTCGCCGGCCGATCGAGGGATGAAGGTGGATTCTTTCTTGCTTGTGCTAGTCACACGGTGTGATCAGGGAAGGGCAGGGGTTAATTGTGAGTTTGTGACTCTTGTGCAGCACCCATATATACTCCTTCGGGCTCGTGTCCGACTCTTCTTCCATGCGCCTTGTACCAGTCATCCTCTTTTTGTGGCGCCAACAGGATCTCTCAGACAGCCAATTCGCAAAAAGAATAGAAAGATCTCTGCGACAGTCCGAGTTGCGTCGGCCTTTTCTACTTCAACGAACCGACGTATTGTAAATTTGTAACGCGTCGTGATCAAGCGACTGAAGCAATAGGCAGGAAGGCCGCGTGCTGCCGGCACCGTGTGAATTCCTGTACGTGGCAGAGCTAAACTCCTGTCCGTGTGAGAGACCTAATTCACATTGATATATGCTATTTGTTGAAATCTAAATGAATTCGTAATGCAATTACGGACCAAGATTAAGCGTAACTAGCAAACTGCTCGTTCCGTTGCTACGGCTTTTCTAATAATTTTACTTTTACATGTAGACACAATGCCATATCCATATGCACTTATCTTTTTAACATGCATTTCACATGGTGCTTTACTTGTGTGACATTGTTTTCCTTTTGCTTTAACTATATCCCCATTCTTTATTGTTAGGCTAGTAAGACATTTAGTCGGTTAGAGCATCTTCACCGACGGCCCCCAAATAGGCGCTGGCAGGGGCTCCGGCAATGCCGTACGGGGGCACCGGTAGAGCATCCTCTATTTGGGGATGCTGCTCCCACACCGACGCCCCCCATACGCCAGCCCCGATAGGATTTGAAACTTAAAATGATATTTTAAAAATGATATTCATACGAAATTGGAACGAAATTTATACAAAAGTAACTCGAATTTAAACTAAAAAACTAAAAAAAAATCTAGCAGCGCTGTGAGTCAAAGGCGCTGAAGTCGAGGTTGTTGCCGTCGTCGCCGTCGTCGCTGGATGGCCCGAAGGACCAGTCGGCGGCGGCGGCGGCCTTCTCCTCCTTTGGCGTCGGTAACTCGGAGGGTCCGGCGAGGTCGACGAAGTTGGCGCCGTGATCCCAGGCGGCCGGCGATTTCATACCAATGTGAGGTTAGGCTTAACAGTTTTAAAAGAAGACGTCTACGCTCAAAATCGTGGACAACATTCTAGACCAACTGAACTGACCATAAGGTTAAAGAGTCTGGAAGTCCAACACCAGGCGCTAGTTTGAGGCATAAACCCTATTTCACTAAGTTAATAGCTAGCTAGAGAAAGGGCATAAACCCTTTAAGCAGAATTCGCTGCTCTAGTATACACCCTTAACAAAAAAAATGTTGCAGTACGTGTACTAATACAAATGAGCAAATTCCCTTTACAATTTTACGGCTACATCATGTTTGGAAATGGTATTATAATGTTATCAAGCTTAGAAGATAGGGCCCTTTTTTTTTGCACAAGGGAGGGGTCTAGAAGACCCCAGAGGATTTTCATTCCAAACGTGGCAGGTACAAATTACATTGAGGCCCTTTTACATCACTCGTACTGAGAAACCAAGAATTTGAAGAAAGGACCTCAAAATATGCAAAAACCACCCTAGAACTAAAGAAACAAAAGCAATCGAGTCCTGGGTAGCCTCCGCCACCGGACGCCGGCGTCCTCAAGATATCTCCGTCGAGGAACGGGGCGCAAGTGCCCGAACACCCGATTCCGGCGCCAATCCGTCGCCGCCAGACACCTGGAGACCACCGGGGACGAACCACTTGATGGTGACAAGGCGCCGAGCTCCAGCAGCAAGGACGAGGAAGAGCCTCCATCCTGGAGGTTGTTGAAGATTGGCCGCCGCACCGGCCATGGATAGCAGAGGCACAGATGCCCCTAGCTTGGATGCGCACGTCGATGACGATCCGCTGCCACCGAATCAGGAACCGTCCGGAGAAGAACGAAGCCTCCCTCTTCCGCCTCCCCTCGCCACCATGGCAGGACAGAGGCTGAGAAGAGCTGCAGCTCCCCCCTCTCAGACCATCCCCAGCAAGAACACCATCGGCCTTATTAAAGGAGACGATGCTCCTCTTCCTCACGAGCAGCTCCGACCACTGGAGCAACCACACGGCGAAGAGGAAGCCTACCTGGTGCCAGATCTGGCCGAACAGATCGAGCACCCCGCTCCAAGCAACTGGCATCACGCCAAGATCCACAAGGGTAAACCTAAAAACTAGGAGAGGAGAGGACCTAGACTAGACCTAGACTACGCCGGCGCACCACCTCCACCGTCCCCGGCCGGCTAATCCGGCGGAGAGCTTCGGATCGGCCCGGAGAAGAGAAGGGTTCGACCAGTTACTGTAGAGAAGTGAGAGCTGATGGGGGGGGGGGGGGATGAGCCTTTCTAGAAGAAGAAGATAGGGCCCTGGTGGCAGCCTTCGAATGTTCCGCAGATTCCGGAGAGCGCGATGTCTGAAGGACCATCTCGGAATGTAGTCGCAGGCAGTTCATGGCCATCTAGGAAACAAACATAGGGAGTCAATATTTAGTAACAAGTGGACAGAATAACTGCATATCAAACATATTAGTAATTGGTTTATCTTCACACGTTACTGAGAGAACAGTACCGGACGAATATAAAGATGATTAGAGCATGTCTAACAGGTCCGTATTTTTCCGCCTCGTAAAACGTGAGTAGAGGGCCCTGTATTAAAAAAATACTCACGCATGAACCATTCCGTCTAGCAGATCCCGTATTTCACCCCGTATATTTGCAAACTCCGGGAAATTTCTTCGATAGTTCATCAGTTCATAGGTAGATCATACATACGGATTTTACAAAATTGAGCGATCCTAATGATCGCGACTTCTACGAAGTGATCTATTCGTCGAGGATGACGAATGGCGCATTGGCCTCCGCCTCCCGCGCCTCCATCTCCTTCACGGCAGCGATGGCCTGCGCCGCATCGACTTCCTCCGCCCGAGCCTTGTCGGCGGCATCCTTCAGGGACGCGGCCACCGCCTGCAAGTAGAGGGGGTCTTCCCCCTCCTCCGCTTCCTCTTCCTCCTCGCCGGCTGGCGGCGCTCCTCCGCCGCTGGTGCTCCCAAGCCGCGCCTCCCATGCCGCCTCCGCGCAGCGCTGCTGCTCCCAATCCGTGCGCCACTTCTCGAAGTCGACGCCACTCATCAGCTTGAGCGGCGGATCGGCCTTGTAGTAGCGCCCGCTCGCCGGCGTACCTGCACGCCGACTCCCGACGGCGGAGAGCTTGCACTGGCGCCGCCACGCCTCCTTGAGCTTGTCCGGCGAGCGGGATCGCTTCGATCCGGAGGCGGGCGACGCGCTAGTTCTCCTTCGTGCAGGCATGGCCGGCGGCTATGCTAATGCTGCGGCGTGCGGCGTGGAATTGCTCGCCGGAGCGTGTCGCGGTGCACGACGGAGCTAGGGTTGCGAGTGAGGGGTTGGACCCTCACTCGCAACAACACCCTGTATTTGTAGGGGGTGGCGGTGTGTTTTTGATGGGGCCATATTCGGCCGATACGGGCTGACCCAAATACGGGGCCTGCTAGACGATCGAAACTGCGCCCACCCCCTATCCCACCAGAATTTTACGGGGTGGCCGCGTTTTAAGGGGTTGTTAGACATGCTCTTAGCTACGAAAATGCACTCCCTGGTTAGCTACTCCTATTTTTTTTCGCGAAAACGCAAAAGTCTTGCGTTTCGATGCATTGATAGAAAAAGAAGGTTCATGTGTACAAGTACAAGAGAGGACCACGACACGCCATACAACTCAACCCAAAAGAACTAATCTAGGGGAGAAGTTGGTGAAGCCCCCGGGCACCCGCGTCCGCCCACTGTCGCACTTCGGCCTTGATGTCGCCTTGTCGAAGACCGCAGCATTCATGTGCTTCCAGATCCACCACGCCGTAAGCATGATGACCGACGATGTACCTTTACACAACTTGCGAGGGGCGGTCCGCACCACCAGCGATCACCACTCCGCGAAGTCACCCTCGCCCGTGGGAGGCCTAGCGGTGGACCGAATCCACGATAGGACCTCAAACCAAATAGTCCTCTAGAAGGAGCATCCGGTCAGAATGTGCTCCATAGTTGAAAGTGCATGGAGCTCCCATGTGTGGTTTTGGTAATTAATGACAATCCCTATGGACTAATGTTTGCATTGAGTTATATTTGTAGGAGTTGTCCATAGGCAATGCTTGAACCATATGTTGGCTTCAAGGTTGCAATAAGAAGAAATTGATGAAGGATATCAAGTGTCAAGTATGTCTTGAAGATGAAGATGAAGTGAGCCCTCAAGTTACTTCAAGACATCAACATGATGAAGAATGAAGAAATGAAGTGCAAGTTCAAGATGAGCCAACTCGAAGAGATCATATGCTTGAAGCTTGCCATCCATATGGTGTTCATGGATATGTGAAGATGCGCCGAACAAGAAGCTCTCCCATAGTGGAGTATGGGGGAGCAATTCGCATGTCTTCATCAAGCAAGCACAATCAAGAAAGGCGTTCCATCTTGTTGTGGTCAAGACCATCATCATCAAGCTCAAGTGGAATGCGCAAGGTTAAGGTTTTCTCTTGATAGAGTTTCTTTCTCACCGGTCTCATGGTATAGTTGGAGACCGGTTTATAGTTTAGTCGTCGTACTATCAAGAGGGCTCTCGAGTGAGTAACTCGATCGTATCCTTTGGAGAGCTCAAACCTTTGCATACTTGCATCATATTTCTTGGTTGTTATTTGGATCTTATCCATGTGATGTTTTAGAGCTTGTGCTTATTCTCATGACAAGCTCTAGTTGATCGAGAATGGTTTTTGCACGGGCAACTTGTTGCATTTTCGAGGTTGGAGGTTTTACCGGCATGTCTTTTTTAGATAGGTCAAACATTTTATCATTTATTTCTATCCTCCATTGTTGGACTATGATGGTTCCCTACATGATCTTGTAGAGCTTGTTCCTAGCTTTAAAACAAGCCCAAGATCATCAAAATCGGAGTCCGGATGCTAAAGTTATGCCCGTTTCAGTTTGATGTTTCTGCCAGTTTTCAGGGGGGCGGATATTCCGGCCCAAGTTTGGGGCGGATAATCCCCCCCCCCCCACCCCCGGAAAATCCGGCCTGTGGAAAAATCCGGGCAAATATTCGGCCCCCCATCCAGCGGCATGTTTTTTCTGGTCCTTAGCCGTTTTTTGGGGCCGTATATTTGCAAATATCCGGCCCCGGATAATCCGGCCTGAGCATACCCAAACGGTCATATTTCGATGGGAGGGGTATTTAAGCCCTCCTCTTCCTCCTTGGGCTGTCATCTCTTCCCCCATTTGCTCTCCACCATTGTTGACCTTGAGAGCTTGCCATATCCCTCTACTCCTCCTATGCTTCCTGAATCTTTTTGAGGGAAAAGGAAGAGGAGATCTAGATCTACATTTCTACCAATCAAATCTCTCTCTTTGTGAGGGGAATCCACTAGATCTAGATCTTGGAGAAATTTGGTGTTCCTCCTCTTATTTGTTCTTCCTCTCTTATTCCCCAATAGCTTTTGTAGCTTTGTTGGAATTTGAGAGAGAAGGACTTGAGCATCTTTGTGGTGTTCTTGCCATTGCATTTGGTGCATCGGTTTGACTTCTCCGCGGTGATACGTGGAGGTGAAAGTTCGTGAGATATTCTCTTCGGGAGCTTGTTCCTCTTGGGTCTTTGGACCCTAGACGGCTTAGTGGTCTTTGTGGTGTTCTTGGGGGTTCCAATTAAGTTGTGGAGATTCTTCAAGGGCAAGGCCTTTGTGGCGTCTTTGTGGTGTTCTAGGGGACTCCAATTAAGTTGTGGAGATTCTTCAAGGGCAAGGCCTTTGTGGCAATTTATTGGGAGCCTCCAATTAAGTTGTGGAGATAGCCCCAAGCTTTGTGTGGGTTCGTGACCTCCCTAAGGTTCCATAGTGGATCGAGGACATCCCTTTTGGTGGGAATTCTCGAGAAGAATACGGTGGCCCTCGTGCATTTGGAGTGACTTGTCCTCCACACCGCTCCAACGGAGAGTAGCACTCGAAAGAGTGTGAACTTCGGGATACATCGTTGTCTTCGCGTCACTTCGGTTATTCCTATACCCGAGCTCTTTACTTATGCACTTTACTTTGTGATAGCCATTGTGCTTGAAGTCATATATCTTGCTATCACCTAGTTGCTTATATTGCTTAGCATAAGTTGTTGGTGCACATAGGTGAATGATACGTCTCCAACGTACCTATAATTTCTGATGTTCCATGCTTGTTTTATGACAATACTTACATGTTTTGCTTGCACTTTATAATGTTTTTATGCATTTTCCGGAACTAACCTATTAACGAGATGCCGAAGGGCCGCTTGCTGTTTTCTCGTTGTTTTTGGTTCCGGAAAGGCTGTTCGGGCAATATTCTCGGAATTCGACGAAACAAAGACCCAACATCTTATTTTTCCCGGAACCTTCCAGAACAGCCGAAGGGGGACCGGAGAGGTGCCGCGGGGGCCCCACACGTGTGGCCGGCGCGGCCCACGGCGGGCGCGCCGCCTAGTGTGAGGGGGCCCGTGGCCCCTCCGACTCCGACTCTTCGCCTATTTAAGCCCTGTCGACCTAAAAACGCGATACCAATTGACGAAACTCCGGAAAGACTCCGGGGGCGCCGCCACCATCGCGAAACTCCGCTTCGGGGACGAAGTCTCGTTCCGGCACCTCGCCGGGACGGGGAAGTGCCCCCGGAAGCCATCTCCATCAACGCCACCGCCTCCATCATGCTCCGTGAGTAGTTCCCCCATGGACTACGGGTTCTAGCTGTAGCTAGTTGGTATTCTCTCCCCCATGTACTTCAATACAATGATCTCATGAGCTGCCTTACATGATTGAGATTCATCTGATGTAATCGGTGTTGTGTTTGTCGGGATCCGATGGATTGTTACATTATGATTAGTCTATCTACAAAGTTTGTGAAGTTATTGTTGCTGCAATCTTGTTATGTTTAATGCTTGTCACTAGGGCCCGAGTGGCATGATCTTAGATTTAAGCTCTATACTTATTGCTTAGATTGTATCTACAAGTTGTATGCACATGTCTATGTCCGGAACCAAAGGCCCCAAAGTGACGGAAATTGGGACAACCGGAGGGAAGGCTTAGATATGAGGATCACATGTTTTCACGGAGTGTTAATGCTTTGCTCCGGTGCTCTATTAAAAGGAGTACCTTAATTTCCAGTAGATTCCCTAGAGGCCCGGCTGCCACCGGCTGGTAGGACAAAAGATGTTGTACAAGTTTCTCATTGCGAGCACGTATGACTATATATGG
This sequence comes from Lolium rigidum, assembly GCF_022539505.1. NCBI lineage: Eukaryota > Viridiplantae > Streptophyta > Magnoliopsida > Poales > Poaceae > Lolium > Lolium rigidum. The sequence continues at coordinate 184,241,570 of NC_061509.1, forward strand.
AAAACATGCCTACATGATTAATGATCTTGATGTTCTGTCTTAATGCTATTTCAATCCTATCAATTGCCCAACTGTAATTTGTTCACCCAACACTTGTTATTGGAGAGTTACCACTAGTGTAGATAGCTGGGAACCCCGGTCCATCTCTCATCATCATATACTCGTTTCTACATGTCATTGGAAGTAGTATCAACTATTTTCTGGTGCCATTGCCTCTGTGTTACTGTTACTACTGCTCTCATATTACTGCTACTTTCACATCACCCCTGTTACTAGTGCTTTTCCAGGTGCAGCTGAATTGACAACTCAGTTGTTAAGGCTTATAAGTATTCTTTACCTCCCCTTGTGTCGAATCAATAAATTTGGGTTTTACTTCCCTCGAAGACTCGTTGCGATCCCCTATACTTGTGGGTTATCAAGACTATTTTCTGGCGCCGTTGCCGGGGAGGCATAGCTCTACTCATAAGTTCACCTGGGGAGTACACTCTACCTCTCTCTCTGTTTTTATTTTATTTTATTTTGTTTTGCTTAGTTTACTTTTGTCTAGTTTATTTGTGCTTAGTTTATTTCTGTCTAGTATTATTTTGCTTAGTTTACTTTTGCTTAGTTTCTTTTTGTCTTGTTTTATTTTCCTCATATACCCGAAAATCCATAAAAATTTGAAAAACCGAAAAATTAAAAACTATTGCTATGGGAGAACCTACAACCTATTTGGAGCTTATTGAATTATATAATAATTATAGAGAATCAAGAACGGGAAAAGTTATGAGTGTTGTGATAGAAAAATTGAATACAATTGCTAAAATCTTGCTTAAACGCCATGATATAAACTGTTGCTCTAAACAGGATACTAAACATCTTAAATTTCAATGTGGCTTTAGTGAGGAAGTTTTAATTAAGAACTATAATTGGAATAGCTATATTCATTTTGGGTTCGAAGAGGTAGAACAATTTGTCATATTTATGGGAGCCTCGAGATAGAATCCTTCATGTGCTAAAAATTATGAAACTTGTGTTGTTTGTAAGGACCTTAAAGATTATGTCTCTTCTATCCTTAATTTTTGCATAGAAAGCTACAAGTGATAATCCCTATATCATTGATTATAAAGAGAGACTCATTAATGCACAAGAATGCACTCACAATTTGCAGGAACCGATGGAAGAAGAAATTGATGAACCCGAAAGCTCATTGGATGAAAAAGAGGAGGAAATTGATGAACCTGAAAGCTCATTGGATGAAAAAGAAGAGGAGAGTGATGAACAAAAGGAGGAAGAATGGATTAGCTACCCATGCCAACCTTCTAATGAGAGTAACTCTTTATCTCTTACACTATTTGATTGTCCTCCATGCTTACCAAAGGCGGATGAATGTTATGTTCCTGTGGATTCTCTTGAAATATTCCCTATGAGTAAAACTTGTGAGAATAATTATGCTACTGTTATTCATGATAATCCATGCTACTTTGATAAATCTTATGATAATGCTTTGTTTGTGCCTGATGTCGAAATGCATGGTACTAAAGAGTTTTGCTTGGCAAATGTTTATGATAAATCTCTAGATGATGGTCCTATGTTACTTGATACTATTAATTGTACTACTAATGAAAATGGGATTGGAGAGTTCTTGACTTTATCTATGAGTCCCATATCTTTTGAGATTGATCAATCATCTTGTTATATTATTGATAAAAGTGGGTTTGAAAGTTTTAATTCCACTATTTTTGAGCTTGATAAAAATTATGTGTTTGTGGATCATGAAAAGCATGCTGTATGTGATAGTTATATTGTTGAGTTTGTTCATGAAGCTACTGAAAATTATTATGAGAGAGGAAAATATGGTTGTAGAAATTTGCATGGTACTAAAACACCTCTCTATATGCTTAAAATTTTGAAGTTACTCTTGTTTTATCTTCTTATGCTTGTCACTTTGTTCTTCATGAATTTATTTGTGTACAAGATTCCTATGCATAGGAAGTGGGTTAGACTTAAATGTGTTTTGAACTTGCTTTTTGATGCTCTCCTTTGCTTCAACTCTTATTTCTTGCGAGTGCATCATTAAAACTGCTGAGCCCATCTTAATGGCTATAAAGAAAGCACTTCTTGGGAGATAACCCATGTGTTTATTTTGCTACTGTTTTGTTGTGTTTTGGAAGTTGTTACTACTGTAGCAACCTCTCCTTATCTTTATTTTATTGCAATGTTGTGCCAAGTGAAGTCTCTAATAGAAGGTTGATGCTAGATTTGGATTTCTGCGCAGAAACAGATTTCTTGCTGTCACGAATCTGGGTATGATTCTCTGTAGGTAACTCAGAAAAATCTGCCAATTTACGTGAGTGATCCTCAGATATGTACGCAACTTTCATTAGTTTTGAGTATTTTCATTTGAGCAAGTCGGAAGTACCTCTTAAAAATTCGTCTTTACTGGCTGTTCTGTTTTGACAGATTCTGTCTCTGTTTTTTGCATTGTCTCTTGTGGACTTTAAGTGAGGCTTGTTCTAGACCGTGGAGAGCTTTGTAGCTAATGTTTTATTGAGTTCTTGCAATGTGTCACCTACAGGGCCAAGGTGGATTAAAGTTTTTGATTATGTACTAACCCTCTAATGAAGTTTACTGAGAAGTTTGGTGTGAAGGAAGTTTTCAAGGGTCAAGAGAGGAGGATGATACTATGATCAAGAAGAGTGAAAAGTCTAAGCTTGGGGATGCCCCCGTGGTTCATCCCTGCATATTTCAAGAAGACTCAAGCGTCTAAGCTTGGGGATGCCCAAGGCATCCCCTTCTTCATCAACTTATCGAGTTCTTCTATTGAAACTATATTTTTATTCGGCCACATCTTATGTACTTTACTTGGAGCGTCTCGTGTGCTTTTATTTTTGTTTTTGTTTGAATAAATTCGGATCCTAGCAATCCTTGTGTGGGAGAGAGACACGCTCCGCTTGTTCATATGAACACTTGTGTTCTTAGTTTACTTTTAATGTTCAATGACAGAAGTTGGAAGCTATTGTCATTTATTGTTATGGTTGGAATTGGAAATGATACATGTAGTAAATTGCTTCATATTGTCTTGGATAATTTGATACTTGGCAATTGTTTTGAGCTCTCAAGTAGATTATAAGCTCTTGCATCATGTACTTTAAACCTATTAATGGAGAAACTACTGTAGAGCTTGTTGAAATTGGTTTGCATGATTTGGTCTCTCTAGAGTCTAGATATTTTCTAGTATTGAAGTGTTTGAGCAACAAGGAAGACGGTGTAGAGTTTTATAATGCTTGCAATATGTCTCTTATGTAAGTTTTGCTGTACCGGTTCATCCTTGTGTTTGTTTCAAATAACCTTGCTAGCCTAAGCCTTGTATCGAGAGGGAATACTTCTCATGCATCCAAAATCCTTGAGCCAACTACCTATGCCATTTGTGTCCACCATACCTACCTACTACATGGTATTTCTCCGCCATTCCAAAGTAAATTGCTTGAGTGCTACCTTTAAATAATTCAAAATTTATCACCTCTGATTTGTGTCAATGTTTTATAGCTCATGAGGAAGTATGTGGTGTTTTATCTTTCGACCTTGTCATTTACTTCGACGGACTTTCACAATGGACTAGTGGCACATCCGCTTATCCAATAATTTTGCAAAAAGAGCCGGCAATGGGGTTCCCAGCCCGATTAATTAACTTGCATTAATAATTCTCTTCACATGTTTTGCTCTGATTCATCGGTAAGCAACTTAATTTTGCAAATAGACACTCCTTCATGGTATGTGATTGTTGGAAGGCACCCGAGGATTCGGTTAGCCATGGCTTGTGTAAGCAAAAGGTTGGGAGGAGTGTCATCCATAAATAAAGAAAAACTAAACTAAAGTACATGTGTAAACAAAAGAGAAGAGGGATGATCTACCTTGTTGGTAGAGATAACGTCCTTCATGGGAGCCGCTCTTGAAAGTCTGGTTGATGAGGTAGTTAGAGTGCCCACTACCATTCGTTGACAACAACAAACACCTCTCAAAATTTTACTTTTATGCTCTCTTTATGTTTTCAAAATAAAAGCTCTAGCACAAATATAGCAATCGATGCTTTCCTCTTTGAAGGACCATTCTTTTTACTTTCATGTTGGGTCAGTTCACCTATCTCTCTCCACCTCAAGAAGCAAACACTTGTGTGAACTGTGCATTGATCCCTACATACTTGCATATTGTACTTGTTATATTACTCTATGTTGACTATTATCCATGAGATATACATGTTACAAGTTGAAAGCAACCGCTGAAACTTAATCTTCCTTTGTGTTGCTTCAATGCCTTTACTTTGATTTATTGCTTTATGAGTTAACTCTTATGCAAGACTTATTAATACTTGTCTTGAAGTACTATTCATGAAAAGTCTTTGCTTTATGATTCACTTGTTTACTCATATCATTACCATTGTTTTGATCGCTGCATCCACTACATATGTTTACAAATAGTATGATCAAGGTTATGATGGCATATCACTTCGTAAATTATCTTTGTTATCGTTTTACCTGCTCGGGACGAGCAGTAACTAAGCTTGGGGATGCTTGATACGTCTCCGACGTATCGATAATTTCTTATGTTCTATGCCATATTATTGATGATACCTACATGTTTTATGCACACTTTATGTCATATTCGTGCATTTTCCGGAACTAACCTATTAACAAGATGCCGAAGTGCCAGCTTCTGTTTTCGCTGTTTTTGGTTTCGTAAATCCTAGTAAAGAAATATTTTCGGAATCGGACGAAATCAAGACCGAGGGCCTTATAATTCCCGGAAGCTTCCGTAGCACCGTAGAAGAGTCTGAGGGGTGCCGTGGGGGCCCACACCACCTGGCCGCGCGGCCCAAGGGGGCGCGCCCCTATGGTGGCACCACCCCGTGGCCCCTCCGACTCCGATTCTTCGCCTATTTAAGCCGTCGTGACCTAAAAACATCGACAAAAAAGACGAACCTCCGTAAAGACTCCGTGGGCGCCGCCACATCGCGAAACTCCACTCGTGGGACAGAGTCTCTGTTCCTGCACTCCCGTCGGACGGGAATTGCCCCCGGAGCCGTATCCACCGCCGTCTTCACCGCCATCTTCACCGCCATCGCTGCCTCCATGACGAGGAGGGAGTAATCCACCCCCGAGGGCCGAGGGCTCCGCCGTAGCTATGTGGTTCATCTCTCTCCCATGTACCTCAATACAATAATCTCATGAGCTGCTTTACATGATTGAGATTCATATGAGTTTTGTATCACCACTATTCTATGTGCTACTCTAGCAAAGTTATTAAAGTAGTTTTATTCCTCCCGCACGTGTGCAAAGGAGACAGCTGTGTGCACCGTGTTAGTACTTGGTTTATGCTATGATCATGATCTCTTGTAGATTGCGAAGTTAACTATTGCTATGATAATATTGATGTGATCTATTCCTCCTACATATGCATGAAGGTGATATTGTGCATGCTATGCTAGTACTTGGTTTAGTCTTTTGATCTATCTTACACTAAAGGTTACTAAAATATGAGCATTATTGTGGAGCTTGTTAACTCCTGCATTGAGGGTTCGTGTAATCCTACGCAATGTGTTCATCATCCAACAAGAGTGTAGAGTATGCATTTATCTATTCTCGTTATGTGATCAATGTTGAGAGTGTCCACTAGTGAAAGTGTAATCCCTAGGCCTTGTTCCTAAATATCGCTATCGCTGCTTGTTTACCGTTTTACCGCATTACTACACGCTGCGTTACTACCGCTGCGTTACTACTACTTATTTACTCGTCCCGGGCAAAGCACTTTTCTCGGTGCCGTTGCTACTACTTATTCATACCACTCGTATTTCACTATCTCTTTGCCGAACTAGTGCACCTATTAGGTGTGTTGGGGACACAAGAGACTTCTTGCTTTGTGGTTGCAGGGTTGCATGAGAGGGATATCTTTGACCTCTTCCTCCCCGAGTTCGATAAACCTTGGGTGATCCACTTAAGGGAAAACTTGCCGCTGTTCTACAAACCTCTCGCTCTTGGAGGCCCAACACTCGTCTACAGGAAAGGAGGGGGAACGTAGACATCGGCTTCAAACATGGAAATTTCAAAAACCTCCCAAAAGCTTCATTTTAGAGTGACTAAGAAGGATCCATGCTTACATTTGCATTTTCATATTTTAAACTTGTTTAAATCATTATCAAACCTAGGATTTGACCAAGATACAAATGGGTGGGCACAAAATTCAAAAAACCAGTAAAAATGAAAAACAAAAGCACATAGTCTTCTTATATATGTCATATCGTAAGCATTCGAGTTGATAAACGAGGTCTAGGTATATCCAAACCGCACAAATCATGTATCTACCCCACGTCGATCTTATGAAGTCTAGCATGAAGAGAAGTCGTTTTGGGTTTCAAACATGGAAATTTCAAGAACATCCCAAAAGCTTCATTTTAGAGTGACTAAGAAGGATACATGCTTAACTTTTAATTTCCATGTTTTAAACTTGTTTAAATCTTGGTTGAACCTAGGATTTGACCAAGATTCAAATATATGGGCATAAAATTCGAAGAAAAAAACAGAAAAATGAAAAACCAAAGCACATAGTCTTCTTATGTCTATAGTTAGCATTAAAGTTGATAAACAGGTCTAGACATATTCAAACTAGAAAATCATGTATATATCTACACCCCTAACCCTAAACTCTGTCTTATGAAGTCAAGCATGCATGAAGAGAAGTGGTTTTTTTGTTTCAAACATGGAAATTTCAAAAACCCTCCCAAGAGCTACATTTTGGGGTGACTAAGAAGGATAGATGCTTATTTTTTCATATTCATGATTTAAACTTGTTTAAACCATGGTCAAACCTAGGATTTGACCAAGATTCAAATGGGCATCAAAATTGAAAAAAAAATCAGCAAAAAGAAAAACCAAAGCAAATAGTTTTCTTATGTTATATAGTAAGCATTAAAGTTGATAAACGAGGTCTAGGTATATCCAAACCAGACAAATCATGTATCTATACCCCCTAACCCCTAAACTCCGTCTTATGAAGTCAAGCATGAAGAGAAGTGGTTTTGGGTTTCAAACATGGAAATTTCAAAAACCTCCCAAAAGCCCCTTTTCAAATATTTCAAACTTATTCAAATTTGGTTCAAATTTGAAAGACATACAAGTTATAGCACACATATTGCATACATTTTCACACAAACTGCACTAGATGCTAACCCTATAATTTGAGGCCATTTGGATGAGGTCGAAAAATTCTTGGATTAGAATCGTGTTGTTCGAACCCCGTAGTTGGATTTTTTTGAACCCTTGATCTGTAGAACTGGGCAAAACCCGAGTTTAACCTATTTAATTATAGATTCGTATATCGATTTTTCTACTACCTTTTTATTATTACTATGCAAGCACATGGGTGTTTGCCCGTCGAGTGAAACTCTGAGGAAGAGGGATCACTCGGAAGGAGAGAAGAAGGGAGAGCATTATGGTGTCTCCCTTTTTCGGGTGATGATGTTGACTTTTGTGCAGGGTTTGTCGATGAGGAGGAGGTGCGAGCGAGCGAGCGAGCGAGTCGAGCGAGGCCGAGAATGAGGGAGATTTGTTTTTTTTTGTGAGAGGGACAACCGAAGGATCCAGAAGGACCCACAGACTTCCAATACGCATCCTGATGCGTCTTCTCTTGACAAAGAAGATGGCTGGGAGTTCGCGTACCTATTGCACGTGACTTGTGCTCACTGAAGTGTGGGACCTCAAGCGTGGGCACCACACGTAAGTGACAGACCTGTTGGTGTAAAAACTCGATTGATTATTATAGTGCATTAGAACAAAGTTTCCTATGGATTCAAGGGTAGGAAATCCAAGTTAACTCATTTACGTGTTAAACTTGTCTAAATCTTGGTGAAACCTAGGATTTGACAAAGATTCAAATGGGCAGGAAAAATAAAAACACATAAAAATGAAAAACCAAATCACATAGTCTTCTTATGTCATATAGTAAGCATTAAAGTTGATAAACAAGGTCTAGACATATCAAACCATACAAATCATGTATCTACCCCCTAACCCCTAAACTCCGTCTTATGAAGTCAAGCATGAAGATAAGTGGCTTTGGGTTTCAAACATGGAAATTTCAAAATCCTCCCAAAAGCCCCTTTTCAAATATTTCAAACTTATTCAAATTTGGTTCAAATTTGAAAGACATACAAGTTATAGCACACATAGTGCATACATTGTCACACAAACTGCACTACATGCTAACCCTATAGCTTGAGGCCATTTGGATGAGGTCGAAAAAAATTCTTGGATTAGAATCGTGTTGTTCGAACCCCGTAGTTGGATTTTTTGAACCCTTGATCTGGTAGAACTGGGCAAAACCCGAGTTTAGAGTGACTAAGAAGGATACATGCTTCCCTTTTCATTTTCATGTTTTAAACTTGTTTAAATTATCTTAGTCAAACCTAGGATTAGACAAGATTCAAATGGGCATCAAAATTGAAAAAAATCAGCAAAAAGAAAAACCAAAGCAAATAGTTTTCTTATGTCATATAGTAAGCATTAAAGTTGATAAACAAGGTCTAGACATATTCAAACCAGACAAATCATGTAGCTATACCCCCTAACCCCTAAACTCTCTCTTATGAAGTCAAGCATGTGAAGAGAAGTGGTTTTGGGTTTCAAACATGGAAATTTGAAAAACCTCCCAAAAGCTTCATTTTAGAGTGACTAAGAAGGATCCATGCTTCCCTTTTCATTTTCATGTTTTAAACTTGTTTAAATTATCTTGGTCAAACCTAGGATTTGACAAGATTCAAATGGGCATCAAAATTGAAAAAAAATCTGAAAAAAGAAAACCAAAGAAAATAGTTTTCTTATGTCATATAGTAAGCATTAAAGTTGATAAACAAGGTCCATACATATTCAAACCACAAAAATCATGTATCTATACCCCCTAACCCCTAAAATAATTAACGCTCTCTTATGAAGTCAAGCATGTGAAGAGAAGTGGTTTTGGGTTTCAAACATGGAAATTTCAAAAACCTCCCAAAAGCTTCATTTTAGAGTGACTAAGAAGGATCCATGCTTACATTTGCATTTTCATATTTTAAACATGTTTAAATCATTATCAAACCTAGGATTTCACCAAGATACAAATGGGTGGGCACAAAATTCAAAAAAATCAGAAAAATGAAAAACAAAAGCACACAGCTCTTCTTATATATGTCATATCGTAAGCATTCAAGTTGATAAACGAGGTCTAGGTATATCCAAACCAGACAAATCATGTATCTACCCCATGTCGATCTTATGAAGTCTAGCATGAAGAGAAGTCGTTTTGGGTTTCAAACATGGAAATTTCAAGAACATCCCAAAAGCTTCATTTTAGAGTGACTAAGAAGGATACAGGCTTACCTTTTAATTTTCATGTTTTAAACTTGTTTAAATCTTGGTTAAACCTAGGATTTGACCAAGATTCAAATATATGGGCATAAAATAAAAAAAACAGAAAAATGAAAACCAAAGCACATGGTCTTCTTATGTCTATAGTTAGCATTAAAGTTGATAAACAAGGTCTAGACATATTCAAACTAGAAAATCATGTATATATCTACACCCGTAACCCTAAACTCTGTCTTATGAAGTCAAGCATGCATGAAGAGAAGTGATTTTTTTTGTTTCAAACATGGAAATTTCAAAAACCCTCCCAAGAGCTACATTTCGGGGTGACTAAGAAGGATAGATGCTTATTTTTTCATATCCATGATTTAAACCTGTTTAAACCATGGTCAAACCTAGGATTTTACCAAGATTCAAATGGGCATAATTTTTTAAAAAAATCAGAAAATGAAAAACCAAGGCACATAGTCTTCTTATGTCATATAGTAAGCATTCAATTAAGTTGATAAACAAGGTCTAGACATATATTCAAACCAGGAAAATCATGTATCTACCCCCGAACCCTAGCTAAACTCTGTCTTATGAAGTCAAGCATGCATGAAGAGAAGTGGTTTTGGTTTCAAACGTTTAAGCCAAAAGCCCCTTTTCAAATATTTCAAACTTATTCAAATTTGGTTCAAATTTGAAAGACATACAATTTATAGCACACATAGTGCATACATTTTCACACATACTGCACTAGATACTAACCCTATAGTTTGAGGCCATTTGGATGAGGTCGAAAAATTCTTGGATTAGAATCGTGTTGTTCGAACCCCGTAGTTGGATTTTTTTGAACCCTTGATTTGTAGAACTGGGCAAAACCCTAGTTTAACATATTTAATTATGGATTCGTATATCAATTTTTCTACTACCTCGTTTATTATTACTATGCAGCACATGGGTGTTTGCCCGTCGAGTGAAACTCGGAGGAAGAGGGATCACTCGGAAGGAGAGAAGAAGGGAGAGCATTATGGTGTCTCCCCTTTTTCGGGTAATGATGATGACTTTTGTGCAGGGTTTGTCAGTGAGCAGGAGGTGCGAGCGAGCGAGTCGAGCGAGGCCGAGAATGAGAGAGATTTGTTTTTTTTGTGAGAGGGACAACCGAAGGATCCAGAAGGACCCACATACTTCCAATACGCATCCTGATGTGTCTACTATTGACAAAGAAGATGGATGGGAGTTTGCTTACCTATTGCACATGACTTGTAATCACTGAAGTGTGGGACCTCAAGCGTGGGCACCACACGTAAGTGACAGACCTGTTGGTGTAAAAACTCGATTGATTATTATAGTGCATACAGAAAAATGAAAACAAAATCACATAGTCTTCTTATGTCATATAGTAAGCATTAAAATTGATAAACAAGGTCTAGACATATCAAACCATACAAATCATGTATCTACCCCCTAACCCCTAAACTCCGTCTTATGAAGTCAAGCATGAAGAGAAGTGGTTTTGGGTTTCAAACATGGAAATTTCAAAAACCTCCCAAAAACTTCATTTTAGAGTGACTAAGAAGGATACATGCTTCCCTTTTCATTTTCATGTTTTAAACTTGTTTAAATTATCTTGGTCAAACCTAGGATTTGACAAGATTCAAAGATACATGCTTCCCTTTTCATTTGACATGAATCCTTGTGGCACGACCATGTTGGGGTCACTCCTGGTTGTCTACCCAGCCGAGCATGCTGGCTCTATTTCCTTGTACGAATCCTCGTTTTAAACCAAGAAGAAGTGAACAAACTCTCTCTCTCCCCCCCCGCCACGGACACACACACACACTCTCTCTCTCTCTCTCTCTCTCTAACCGGCTTTAGGTATCGCGCATCATTTGTCTGTCAGACTCCATTGATTTGCCCCAAGTTCAACAAGGTCGCCCCCTTTTCCTCTGAGAGTCCATTGATTTTTATTTGCTGGTGTCACTTGTGCTAAACTGTCATTCCTTGTACTCCTCCGATTCATATTATTTGATGGTAATATAGATGCATCTACACACATTATAGTTGTAGATACATCCATTTTACCATCAATTAATATTGATCGGAGTTGCAGCGTGGTATGAGGCCTGCCGCCTGCCACCGTCGGCGAGGTTCCAAGTAAACGGCGCCAGAAGAAGAGTAGCGCGGCTCCGGATTCAACCAACTGGCGGCGATGGACGGCACTATGGAAATAAACGCTACGAATTTGGAGGCCATCGCGTACAACATCGCTGGAACGGCGCAGGTCATGTGCTCCCACGACGGCCGCGGGGTCATCGTCGCCTACCACGAGTCCCTAAGCCACCGGATCGCGTGCCCGCACGGCCGGTGCAACCGCACGGAGCAGGGCTGCGACTTCGCCGCCCCACCGTCAGCGCTCCTCGTTCACCTCGCAGAGGCCCACTCGATTCAGGTGCACAGGTTAGAGTATGGCAAGTCCATAGAGTTCCAGGTGACCATGACGCACCCGTGCTCGCCGTGCAGGCTGCTCGTCGTCGAAGGGGATGACGGCTCCGTGTTCGTCCTGTACATCGACGCGCTCGGCCCGGCCATTGTCTTGTCTTTGGTATGCGCTGGTCCGGCCACATCCGTGTGGCCGCTCTACAGTGGTGAAGATCTGGGCGCACGGCCCGCCGCCGTCCTCGAAATCGGACCTGCAGCGGGATGTCGTGAAGATGTCTGCCGATGCTTCTGGCAGCGCGTCGCCGGGCGCTGTCGTGTTTGAGGAGCTCACGTCGTTCCTCGTTGTGTCGGGGCCATACCTCGTTGGTGCTGGATCGTCCAAGGAGCTGCGTTTCTACATTCGCATATGCAAGCAGATGTAGCTACTGCTACTTTGCGTAGTTGAAAAACTCGTCAATTTGTCATGAGGAATGATAAATTTCACTGAAAAGTACTTGATTGTTCGTACGGCTGCTATTTTTTTATGGATTCCTCGTTTCATATTTGTGCTGAACTCGTTTGTAGTAGTACTTATACTTAATAATAATGCAGCGTGGAAGTGAATACTCCTTTTTTTTGTGAATCGGAAGTGAATACTCCAACTATATGTAATTGTAACCCCTCCATCTGATTTATATAAAACTATGTGCACTTCCGCATCATTTCTCCTGTTTTTTAGATGTCCTTTCACTTACTATAAAAAACAAAGAAGCACCGCTGCTTTGATTCAAAGGAATGTGGAGAGTGTAGAAATAGGAAAGGTGTAGGATTGAAATTTTCCCATAGGAATCAAATCCAACATAATTCCTATGTCAATCCTATGAATCAAAGAAGCCCTAAGTGGTTACCGGTGCTTAATGCACAGCTTCCAAAAAGTTCATCCCGCAGATCCAAATAACTAATAATCAGATGATGTCAATTTTTGTGTATGTAGTTGTGCCTATTACCATCACAAATATAGTCTCAAATAGTATGATGGTGGAGATACACATTTTTTAACTACCATGATTTTCGGTAAATGCTTAGTCAATTTTGACATGATTTGACTTTCTAAAAATAATATAAGCCTTAAGCTTTGAGATGGAGGTACTATATTGGGTTTTCCTCGTCTTAAGCAAAATCCCTTCCCATCCCCTTAAATAGAGTACTCCAGCCTCGAGGCTAGGAGATAAGAGAGGCCATCGATACGCCATACTCCTCGCGCGCTCGTAATGCTGGAAACTGTCACCGTTACCCTGAAGATGGACTCCACCGTGCTTCACTGCATTTTCTGCTCCCAGCCCCTCCAGCCCCATGTCTTCAAGGTCGATCCCTTTCCCTCCCACACTCCATTGATGTTTCTTTTGTGGGTTCACTACTGCAAAAATGGGAATCCACGAACTTTGATTTGTGCAGTGCAAGGGTAATCATTTGGCCTGCGGCCGCCGCCTCGCCGAGCTTCCCGGAACCGGTGCCATAGGTGCGTGGAACCCCGCGGCGGATTCGAGCAGGACCCGGCAATGGACGCCGTCGTATCAGCGGCGACGGTTGAGTGCCCCCACAGCAGATGCGGGAGCTTGGTGGCCTACCACCAGGTCCACGACCACGAGATTGCATGCCCGCACGCCCCTTGCGCTTGCACGGAGCCCGGCTGCGACTTCGCCGCCCCGCCAACAGCGCTCGTCGCCCACTTCGCAGCGGCCCACTCGATCCAAGTGCACAAGCTCCCGCCGTACAACGCGACCAAAGTGTTCCAGGTGCCGGTGCCGGTGCCGGGTTCGCCGTGCCTGCGGATCATCGCCGAAGGGGAGGACGGCGCCGTGTTCGTCCTGATCATCGGCGTGCTCGGTTCGACTTCAACCACCATCGTGTCTACCGTGTGCGTTAGGGCGGCCGCGTGCGTGTGGCCTCTGTACACGGCAAAGATGTGGGCGAATGGGCCGGCGTCGTGCTCGTTGGCGCACGCGAGGAGCAGGGGCGGACACCGTGAGTGTGTCTTTGGAGGCGTCGAGCTGCGCCTTGCCGGGCGACGTCGCGTTTGATGAACTCACGTTGTTCCTCTCGGTGCCGCCGCTGTACCTGGTGCTTGGTGGACCTTCCAAGCTGCTGCGTTTCTACATTCGCATCGAGAAGGAGAACAATTAATCCTCAAAATAAGTACTCCTACTCCATATGATGATACTCCCTCCGTCCATAAATAAGTGTACCTGCGGGGTTTTCAAGATAAATTATGAGATGGAGTGAAAAGTATATTGGGAACATGCATCTCTCCTCTTTAATTCTTTCACCTCCAATAAGCTAATTGCATGTAAAAAGCAAGAAGAATATGTGCTCAATATTATTGGGTTTGATTTCCGTGCGATGAGAGAGAAACAATTAAATTACATTGGGAAGATAGGAGTACACTCTTTTGTGGACAAAGTGTAGAAGCTAGATGTCCACTTTTTTGAGGACGGAGGGAGTACGTACTAGTATAGTGCTAATGCGGATGTAACCTCTAGTAAAGTACTAGTACTAACACTGTCTGAGTTGTACTATTATTTCAGTTTCGCTTCTATTGTTGGGTAACATCATCAGGAACATAACTTGAACTTATTGGTTTCAAATATGTGACAACAAAAGAAAAAGAACAAGAAAGGGAGTAACTGTTTTTCGTCCTGCTAATGCAACCTTGAGGTGACCGGGACAACTTTGTACAAAGCATCGTGCTCATATACGTACTCTACAAAATCATCAGCGAGTGGAGTACCTCGATAGGTGCCATGTCCATGGATCGACAAGACAAGACACACACATAGACTCGGGTCACTGGGAGATGGATATTACTACTGGATAGCTGTCCTGACGTGATAGGATGCCTACATACACCCTACTCGGCAGGTGACGGTACCTTCCCAACAAAGGTATCCAGTCCCATCCATTGATTATTTTATTATGGACGGAGAGCATTCTACTAGAAGAGATGTCATGTCTTGGGGCAGTAGGTTCGGCTTAATCATGGTTTAGATATGGCCATGACTTTTGTCATTTAAGGCACCACCTATGGGAACCACAAGATTACCGAAACAGCAACTACATTACTTGACTCTAATGTAGATGTATCTAGACATATTGTAGCTATAGATACTTCCATTTTAGCATCAAGTAATGTGGATCGGAGGGAGTAATACTATACAATATACTCAGTATAAGGTTAAGTTTGGCACACGCTGGGACGCACATATTTGTTAGAAGTACACACATGCAAGACAGAGCACATAGTAAAATAATTACTATTTACTTATGGGCAACCAAAAGCTTGTACGTGTCCACTATATATATGGGCATGGACTACACTTATTGCTTGTGGACGAGGATAGCTGTTGTGGACAACACATTGGATGTTGTTAGAGTGAAACGGCACACTTATTATGGATCGTAGGGAGTATGCAAGATAAAAAAAAGATCTACCATACATATTAGTATTATTATCATCAGTTATGTACTCATGACACTGGGAGCATACACACACGATCGTATACATACTAGTACTGTACTACTTTTAAAACTACTTGCAAGATAAAATATAGCTGGATGTACGTAACTACTTATCACTCGGGTGCATACACACACGATCGTATACATACTAGTACTGTACTACTTTTAACACTAGGCGGTCTTCCTCTTCAGCTTCCACAGCCTGTACCATGTTGCTCTTCTTCTTCTTCTTCTTCTTCTTCTTCTTCTTCTTCTTCTTCTTCTTCTTCTTACTCCCGCTGTCCTGGAATTCCGCCAATTTTTGTTGACCCTTCTCAAAGTTCACTATTCGCCTGTATACCTCATATGTCGCGTATGCGTCGATGCTTGCATACAGGATATGCTTCATGGACAAGGGCACCTGCTTCCACAGCTTGTGTTCCTCATTCGTAAGTTTTTTCATGATAGATTTGTACTGGCTGTCTATAATGGCCGCAACATAGTCAGCCAACGAATCCTTATTGTTACTAGTGGAATCGGCAGGCTTCCACCTTTTCTGGATGTCCACGAAGTTCGCCACTGAGAGGTTGCAACGCCCAAGCCTGGTAATGTCGTTGCCGATGTCAACACCTGCAAATGTTATGTTAGGCCGGCCAAGAAAGTCAGCGAGTTTGGGGCAGGGCTGGTCGGCCGAGGAAATCTGGTACAGGAGGCAGTCTGTGCCCATGCACAACTGTATGAGGGCAGCCTTCTGTTCAGGCCCATAGGTGTACTCTACGTCTAGGCCAACAATTTTGTACGAGTCTTCTTTCTCCAGTATCAACTCGATTTTGTTGATGTGTTCCTCCACCTTAGACGCCATATTGGTATAGTTCGCCGTAATGGTGGTTGTTCCATGAGCGAGGAAAGTGTGTCCTTGGTAGAACGCTTCCATGGAGGGTAGCGAGAGAGGGGCACAGAGCGAGAGTGTCGTGGAGAAGACGAAATGAGGAAGACGAATGTTAACCGCCACGCCGAGGCCTCGCAAACCGCCCGTCGCTAGATGCATGCATTTGGACGGTTTTGAAGATGATGGGCCATAGGGCACGAATGCAGCTTCCTCGTTAAAATAATAATAACCTCCCACGTACTTAATTAATTGTATGCTTATTTGTTTCTCGAGAGGAGCCTAGTTTTTTTCTACGAAACTCTGAAGATCTATTAAAAATCATCAACATTAGTACAAAGAGATTCAAAATTAATATTACCTTCGTCTAAAAGGAGGTGTCTTAGTTTTGTCTAATACGGATGTATATAGACATATCTTAGTTGTAGAAATTACAAATATGTCTTCTTTGCACCACTTAGCTACCACTACAAAGTACAAACACTAACGCAAGGTAGATCAGCATCATGCAATGTAGACATTACAGTATTTTTGTACTATTGTACTTGTCTTCCCTGGTCTATGATTCAATATCTAGTATACTGTACTGCTTATACACCATGGAGATTCAAAATACGAGTTGAGCGCCAAAACTCCCGCCTCCATACACATATTTCGAATTCCCTTTCGACCCCTATTACCAATGACGCAAAGGCAGACAAGTGAAGCCGGCGTTGGTTGGGGTCTCGTTCGTAATTTACACATCCCCTCTGATATATATAGTCTACCGCCTTCCATTCGTCTTCCCCATTTCCGCAAAAATCTGTCGCAATACTCCAGGCCCATCATCTCTCACCTGCCGGACCACCGCACCGGAATATCCCAGCCGTACTTAGCCGGCATACCACCTCACCTACCTGAGGCCACCGACTCCCTCGTCCGCAGCACCAGATCCGCTTCACCAACGCCGCAGTTGTACCGCATCGGATCTGCTTCACCGGCCGCTACATCCGCGAGCACTCGGATCCGCTTCACCAACGCCGCCGTGCACTGCACTATCTGAGTTCACCGACTCCCTCGTCTGCCGTACCTGATCCGCTTCACCAACGACGCCGTGCACTGCACCGGATCTGCTTCACCGACTCGCTCGTTTCAGATCTGCTTCCCCGAACCCATCATCGACCGCCCCAGATCTGCTTCCTCGACGCCGACGCCCACCGCAACCGCAGCACCCCCGCCGTCGTCGACGTGACCCGCAAGGATGCCGAGTATGACTACACGAAGCCGCCGTCGAGGTAACCAGATCCCCTCCCCCCTACACGTTTTGGTCTGTTACCATAGAAGGTTCAAGCATGTCTTGGTCAACTAGAATGTGTCTATATACTGATTCGTCCGTCTAAAAAAGCATCGACAGAGAAGTCCCATAGATCCAGCTCCGCCCCGCTCTCAATGCGCGTGGCAGATGGCAGGATCCTGCGCATTTGCCCATGCCACTCCTTGAGCTCTCTGTCTTGATGTGCTTCACACACAGGGCTTATAATACTAGGAAGCTTGTGCCTCACATACACTTACACACAGTGGCTACTACTACTAGGAAGCTTTATTGGATATCTCGGTGGTACAAAGCTTACTTACATGGGACGGGTGATACTCTATTTAAACTTTTGTACATGACCCTTTAGATTGTTGCCATGTGCCAGAATCCAAACCCTATACCATACTTCTAGAATACTCTACAAACTCTAGATATTTCATACTACTCGTAAATATCTTACTCTAGAACATTCCCCATTCTACGGTTCTCTCTACATACCTTGGATACTTCATGACTAAGCTAGCTCCTTTACTAGCCAACCACATTGATAAGATTACTACTAACAATCCCCCCATAATCTTGTCATATAAACTATCTTTACTATTAAATTTAAAATAGGCCGCGGTGGTTGGTGATGGTACGTCAAACGTGTATACAACTAGGTAGCAAAATCAGCATCCCTTTCCTAATTCTAATCGGTAAGACAAGCATAGATCGGTTCAGCCACACATCTTTTTCGTTCGCTCCCCTTTTTATTCTCTAAGGAACCCTCTCCTTAACGAGCGTAGATTGATGGAGATGGTTTTTGTACCGGTCAATCTTTATATCCTTTCTGGCATAGTTCTGTAAAAGATCGGCAGGTGATCCGTCCTTTCTCCTCTGCCGTAGTTCATCAACGCGTGTCCGGCAATCCCGGTTAGATCGACACAATCGGCAAAAAAGAAAAAGGCCAAAAGAGACCCATTGATTAGGCTCCTCTTGCCGTGCTACTTTAAATTTTCTAACTTTTCTTTCATTCGCAAACATACAGTGACAACCTATATGACTCTAGGTTTCTTTTCCTAATTTTTGCACGTGCATGCATTTTCCCTTTAAAATTCGTAGGACATACAAATCTCAACACTTATGCTACTAAAAATCCTTAAAAAAAACAAAGCTTTCATACCCTGCAGCTTTTAAGAGGTTAGTGACAAGAATCAACCACATGTTTTGGAGCGCAGTGACATTCTCCCTAAAAAAAACCATGTTTCATGCGTGGGTGTTTCATTAATAAAGAGAAATATCTGGTTCAGTTGGGGCCACGTTTCGACGTGTGTTCTCGACAAATCAGTTTCTCAGACAAAGTATCTCGAAGGTGTTCATAGAGATTGCATGTGCATTTGTGCGTTCGTAGGAGCGAGTATGCATTTAGTGAGCATTTATATTGTACCGTGTTTTGTTAAAAAAGATGGTGTAAAACGGGCACCTTTTACGATATACTCCCTCCGTCCCAAAATGTAAGGCGTCTAAGGATTGGTCAAAAGTCAATCCTTACAAACTTTGACCAAATATTTTAAAAAATATTTACATCTACAATATCAAATTGACATATTAAGAAATTATACTTTAGGGTGACTCTATTGATAATGATTTAGTATTGTAAATATTTATATTTTTGTGTGTAAACTTGGTCAAACTTTAAAAACATTGACTTTTAACTAATCCTTAGACGCCTTATTTTTGGCACGGAGGGAGTATCATTCAATAAATACTATGAATTATTCGATCGTTTGTTCAAACATGTTAATTAGATCGGTCGATTGATCAACTCGGATCGGTCGATCGAGCATCAAAGTTGTCTCGGTGATGACAAAAAATAATGCACATTGTATGATACTCGACGTACCACAGATTCTAAAGAAAAATGAGGACCATGTGGCCACACATCCTGGACATAGACATTGCGATTATATTCCATTTATTCTATATTTGGAGGGAGCCATCTTTCGTTATTAACCTGTTGCAACACACGGGTATTATGCTAGTATCCCCTAATCCAGATCACATGGACCATGCACTTCATCTTGTGATGGCATCACACCGACTCACGTCAAGCAACGACGCCGCACCCTGCTTGTTAGCCTGACACCGACTTCATTTTAGATATCATGTGTGACGCCCCGGAACCGGTACCATGAGGATCCCAGCGAACCCGCCGAAATCCGCACGATATCGATTCAGAGACGCCCTCCGACACGACGTGCGCGATGAATCACTCACGTGATGCCAGAGGAATTAACACGAGCGGTAACATTACAAGAGGATTACAATAGAGCCCACAAGATACATATATTACAACAACGACTCCAACGAGCCAAAATACAAATATACAATACAAAGATCCAAATCATACAGAAGATCGAATACGTCCGAGTACGGACAAGATACAAATTGGACTAAGAGTCCCGAAGATAACCAATGGCGTCCATAACCCCGCCCAGGCCAAGCCGGAAGGGTAACCTTGCTAACGCCGTCATCTCGTACTGCCAAAGTCGGGCCATCGGTTGCCGACAAAAGGGAGGAAGCAAAAGAGAAAGGGGAAAAGGCGAGAGTAAGTACCAAGGAACGAACTCCGGCACGTACTTAGCGAGACTCGGAAATGGCTATGCTCGCCGAGCGAGTATAAATATATATCGCCTGGGGCTATATGGTAGGTTTAGCGGCAGCAAAACTATAACCAATAGAGACACGCTACAACATCCGTCTACTCAGAGAAGATAAGAGAGCGCACAAGATAACATATAAATACTACACAAACATAACCCAGCCAAATACACATATCCCCTTCAACAATTGCGAAGAGGCAATGTAAAAGGCACTCAACGGTGGACAAGTTTTATTAGGTATCAGTTGTAGTAATGCTATATTACTACGCAAGTTATTAGCAGATTATTAGCAACAAGATAACGGTGTAAGTTGTTCTATGATCAAGCTATACAATTCCAAGTCGTCCATAACCGCGGACACGGCTTATCGATAAGATGTACACCCTGCAGGGGTTGCCCAAATGTAACCATACGCATGCTCGACCCACTTACGACAGGTGGATGTCTCACAACAAGACCGTTCCCAGTTCAACAAGAAAGTCTAGGGGGGCCACCCAACTAAGCTACCCGTGACGAAGTCCGGCCGTACTCCGAAGCGGACTCAGGGTTTGCGTCGGCGGCTAGGCGTGCAAACCACACGCTTCGCTAAACGTCCCGCGGGGTACAGTACAGAAGTAAACACCCGAAGGCAACGAGTAATAAACACCCGAAGGCAACGAGTAAGTAAAGCATGGCATACATGGCATAGGCAAATAAAACCAAGGTTGTGGCCCCCTTTTCAACCGACTTGAGAAAAGGTAATGGGTGAGGGGGGTCCCAATAATCGTCCCCACGCATGGGTAGAGCGCTCAATCTCGGAACGGATAACAAGAACTCGGTTCCTAGGGGACATTAGCGAGTCAAAGTTCCGATGCTTTCGCAAAGGGGCTCTGCGTATGCCTCTGCTTACAATTTTAGTTGTTAACAATTAAGTAAAGCATGTGTATCTCGAACAACTGATATAGCATGTGATAACCTCCCAACAACCCAACATATCCCGATAACAGATCGAGATAAACAACAGAGCCTAAACACGCCTACGACTCGCAAGGCTCAAACATCAAGCAACGGCTATGGATAAGGAATGGTGCATATAGGATTATTATGGTAAACAAGTGGAATAGGATACGTGACTCGATAAAGAATCGCAACTTAAGGATAGCAATGCGAGGGAGAGAGTAAAATAGGTGAAGAGAGAGGGCTCGCCTGTGAAAAGCCGCAGAAGAACTTGTCGGAGAACTCGTCGTATCTCACATCAACACTTCGTGATCCTATCCGGGAAGAAGCAAATGCTGGAACACACAACGCATGCAAGTCTTACTACTACGGATAAAGAAGATCCAGCATGTTCAAGATGATATGCATGACATGGCAACAATGGTGCAATGCAGTTATCCAATTTAAGCGGGGTCGGAACCCCGGACAATCAAATTAGGTTTGGAGTTGCATTTCTACCGGCAAATTTAAGTGTTGGTTAGCATGGCATAGCATGGTAAGGGTGCGCTACTTCAATATTAAACGGAGCAGGGAAATCCTAGTTGGAAACCCAAAATACTCCGCATATATGTGGGGTGAACATGCACAACTATCAACGCGCGTCATGATGCGAGATGCAAACAGATGAATGGATGGCATATTCATGTTCCTCTCCTTTTTCTGATCAATTGTCATATACAACACTTTTAATTTGGAGTTACCAATTAAAAGTTATTAGCAATACAGTTTGTAGTATTTAAAATATAGTAAACAGATTTATTTTAAATAGAAAAGGACTCGAAAACAATTTTGAATTAGGGGGAGGACCACGGGTTAGTTTACAGGAATTGCGGGGGTTATGCTGTAAAGGGCATGGAACAGGGGCTGCGGTTTGATAAAACAAGATAGGCGAGGGCCCGGATGCAAAGTTACAGATCTGAGGGGGTGGGGGTTTTCTCACCCGCGGGATGGCTAGCCTTAGCCACTGACGGAAGGGGCCCACTGGCTGATGTGGCATGCCGACGTGGCAAAGTTTCTGCGACACGCGCTGAAGGCGTTCAGCGAAAAACGATGCCGCGCGCGTTCTGCCTTGGCGTGGTCACCGCGGCGCGCGTGCACGCGCGCAGGCGTTGCAGGGCCCTCCAGGAGGCGAGACCTGGCGCGGCGAAGCGCCCCGATGGCGCAATTCAAGGGAGGACGGCGCCGCCCACGAAAGGTCGTCGGAGGGCGGCCGGCGAAGATGACCTGCGGAAAAAGAAGCCGGCACAAGGTGAAGGAGCGGAACCAGGAAGCAAAAAGAGGGGGGAGGAGGTCGAGGAGGTGCGCCAAGATACTGTGAAGACGACGGCAATGTCGAGGAAGGCGGAGGAGGGCCGCGGCGGCCAAATTCGGCGAAAATTGCCGCCGGAGACGGAGAAGAAACGGCGATCTAGCCGTCGATTGGAGCGGTCCCATCTCGATTCCTTGCATGAGGTGGTAGAGGACGATGAGACGCGTCTATTGGTGGTGGTGGCGAGGTTTGGGGCGGTCTGAGCCGGCCAGTCGACGGCGAGGAGCACGCGGCGGTTCTCGGTTGCTCACAGCGAAGGGAAAAAACGAGGGGGAGAAAGAGAGAGCGGCGGCAGGAGGGGGAAAGAGGAGGTTGGCTAGGGTTTCCAGGAGCGTCGTGGGGAAGGGGTTAAGGGGAGGAGCAGGTGAGGCCAGGCTGGTGCGGTGGAGGTAGACAGCGACGGGAGAGGGCTCACGCTCTCCTCGTGAGCGTGGAAGACGACAAGGGGGAAAGAGAAGTGAAGGGGTAGGCGGGCCTGGAAGGAGGCTTGTTGGGTTGGGTTGCTGGTGGATTGGGCTGCGCCGGGGAGAGAAGGAAGAGGGCCAGGGAGCGAGAGAGAGCCCAAGGAGAGGGGAAGGTTTTATTGTTTTCTTTTAAAATGTCTTTCTCCTTTCTTTTCAAAACTATTTTGCAAACTGAGTTCAAAACAATTCAAACAAAGTTTGAATTTTAAATAGAGATGGGGAGATAGAGAACAAAGTAATTAAAATAATATTCGTATTTGTTTTGATTTTAGGGTTTGTTAAATGAAAGAGGGTAGGGGTTTATTAAACCATATGAGAGGGAAAAACAAAATAATTAGGGTTTAAAAATAATTTATATTTTGTAAAAACCATGAATGATATGATGCATGATGTCATGATGATGCACAAAAGAAAAGAACAAACAATTCTAATAGGGGGTACTACCCGGGGCCGTTACAATCGACACCACTAACAAGGGATCGCGCCCCGAGATCCCGCCTCAAGGAACGGGGGAGAGAGGTGAACTATCGGGTCTTCAGACGACGTGTCGATCTCCTCGACACCACTAACAAGAATTCTTGCTCCATGAAGGACGGTCGACACCACCAACAAGAAGTCGTTGTTCCGATGATGATGATGACTCCGGTGAAACAAAGAAAGGCGTAACAGTCACACGAATCCACCAATTCATCGTAACAAGAGCGAATAATAAGAGTAGTCGGTATGGTGATCAGCCCATCCCGCACTCAAAGTATTACTCTGCACATGAATAGGAGAGTCGTGTAACAGCTCCCAGAATTCTGATTGACGATATCGACAAGCATTGTCAGCGAAGATTCGACGGAGCCAAAGAACAAAGAATTGTAGAAAGATCAGAGAGGCATAGATGACATCGATAGAGAAGACGAAGGTCAGCTGCCGGTGATGTTCTTCTATCAGAAAGCTTCAGAGATCGGTCCTAATAGGTGAAGGCATAGATCGTCCAACCCACGTCGGAACCTAAGACTCGGAGAAGCAGATAAGAGAGAAGACTCAAAACTCGCAAAGGTAAGAGGAGAAAGAATATAGATAAGGAGAAAAATTAGAGCTAATCAGATCTATCCAACGATTTTTTTTAGAAAATAGTTTTGACGTTTTAAACTCAACGACCATTGGCAAGGTTATCCTATAGGCTGGACTAGTGGGGTACCGTCAACCTGAGGCTCTGATACCAACTTGTGACGCCCCGGAGCCGGTACCATGAGGATCCCAGCGAACCCGCCGAAATCCGCACGATATCGATTCAGAGACGCCCTCCGACACGACGTGCGCGACGAATCACTCACGTGATGCCAGAGGAATTAACACGAGCGGTAACATTACAACAGGATTACAATAGAGCCCACAAGATACATATATTACAACAACGACTCCAACGAGCCAAAATACAAATATACAATACAAAGATCCAAATCATACAGAAGATCGAATACGTCCGAGTACGGACAAGATACAAATTGGACTAAGAGTCCTGAAGATAACCAGTGGCGTCCATAACCCTGCCCAGGCCAAGCCGGAAGGGTAACCTTGCTAACGCCGTCATCTCGTACCTGTCAAAGTCGGGCCATCGGTTGCCGACAAAAGGGAGGAAGCAAAAGAGAAAGGGGAAAAGGCGAGAGTAAGTACCAAGGAACGAACTCCGGCACGTACTTAGCGAGACTGGAAATGGCTATGCTCGCCGAGCGAGTATAAATATATATCGCCACAGGGCTATATGGTAGGTTTAGCGGCAGCAAAACTATAACCAATAGAGACACGCTACAACATCCGTCTACTCGGAGAAGATAAGAGAGCGCACAAGATAACGAGATAAATACTACACAAACATAACCCAGCCAAATACACATATCCCCTTCAACAATTGCGAAGAGGCAATGTAAAAGGCACTCAACGGTGGACAAGTTTTATTAGGTATCGGTTGTAGTAATGCTATATTACTACGCAAGTTATTAGCAGATTATTAGCAACAAGATAACGGTGTAAGTTGTTCTATGATCAAGCTATACAATTCCAAGTCGTCCATAACCGCGGACACGGCTTATCGATAAGATGTACACCCTGCAGGGGTTTCCCAAATCTAACCATACGCATGCTCGACCCACTTACGACAGGTGGATGTCTCACAACAAGACCGTTCCCAGTTCAACAAGAAAGTCTAGGGGGGCCACCCAACTAAGCTACCCGTGACGAAGTCCGGCCGTACTCCGAGCGGACTCGGGGTTTGCGTCGGCGGCTAGGCGTGCAAACCACACGCTTCGCTAAACGCTCCGCGGGGTACGATACGAAGTAAACACCCGAAGGCAACAGTAATAAACACCCGAAGGCAACAGTAAGTAAAGCATGGCATACATGGCATAGGCAAATAAAACCAAGGTTGTGGCCCCCTTTTCAACTGACTTGAGAAAAGGTAATGGGTGAGGGGGTCCCAATAATCGTCCCCACGCATGGGTAGAGCGCTCAATCTCGGAACAGATAACAAGAACTCGGTTCCTAGGGGACATTAGCGAGTCAAAGTTCCGATGCTTTCGCAAAGGGGCTCACAGATGCCTCTGCTTACAATTTTAGTTGTTAACAATTAAGTAAAGCATGTGTATCTCGAACAACTGATATAGCATGTGATAACCTCCCAACAACCCAACATATCCCGATAACAGATCGAGATAAACAACAGAGCCTAAACACGCCTACGACTCGCAAGGCTCAAACATCAAGCAACGGCTATGGATAAGGAATGGTGCATATAGGATTATTATGGTAAACAAGTGGAATAGGATACGTGACTCGATAAAGAATCGCAACTTAAGGATAGCAATGCGAGGGAGAGAGTAAAATAGGTGAAGAGAGAGGGCTCGCCTGTGAAAAGCTGCAGAAGAACTTGTCGGAGAACTCGTCGTATCTCACATCAACACTTCGTGATCCTATCCGGGAAGAAGCAAATGCTGGAACACACAACGCATGCAAGTCTTACTACTACGGATAAAGAAGATCCAGCATGTTCAAGATGATATGCATGACATGGCAACAATGGTGCAATGCAGTTATCCAATTTAAGCGGGGTCGGAACCCCGGACAATCAAATTAGGTTTGGAGTTGCATTTCTACCGGCAAATTTAAGTGTTGGTTAGCATGGCATAGCATGGTAAGGGTGCGCTACTTCAATATTAAACGGAGCAGGGAAATCCTAGTTGGAAACCCAAAATACTCCGCATATATGTGGGGTGAACATGCACAACTATCAACGCGCGTCATGATGCGAGATGCAAACAGATGAATGGATGGCATATTCATGTTCCTCTCCTTTTTCGATCAATTGTCATATACAACACTTTTAATTTGGAGTTACCAATTAAAAGTTATTAGCAATACAGTTTGTAGTATTTAAAATATAGTAAACAGATTTATTTTAAATAGAAAAGGACTCGAAAACAATTTTGAATTAGGGGGGAGGACCACGGGTTAGTTTACAGGAATTGCAGGGGGTTATGCTGTAAAGGGCATGGAACAGGGGCTGCGGTTTGATAAAACAAGATAGGCAGGGGCCCGGATGCAAAGTTACAGATCTGAGGGGGTGGGGGTTTTCTCACCCGCGGGATGGCTAGCCTTAGCCACTGACGGAAGGGGCCCACTGGCTGATGTGGCATGCCGACGTGGCAAAGTTTCTGCGACACGCGCTGAAGGCGTTCAGCGAAAAACGATGCCGCGCGCGTTCTGCCTTGGCGTGGTCACCGCGGCGCGCGTGCACGCGCGCAGGCGTTGCAGGGCCCTCCAGGAGGCGAGACCTGGCGCGGCGAAGCGCCCCGACGGCGTAGTTCAAGGGAGGACGGCGCCGCCCACGAAAGGTCGTCGGAGGGCGGCCGGCGAAGATGACCTGCGGAAAAAGAAGCCGGCACAAGGTGAAGGAGCGGAACCAGGAAGCAAAAAGAGGGGGGAGGAGGTCGAGGAGGTGCGCCAAGATACTGTGAAGACGACGGCAAGGTCGAGGAAGGCGGAGGAGGGCCGCGGCGGCCAAATTCGGCGAAAATTGCCGCCGGAGACGGAGAAGAAACGGCGATCTAGCCGTCGATTGGAGCGGTCCCATCTCGATTCCTTGCATGAGGTGGTAGAGGACGATGAGACGCGTCTATTGGTGGTGGTGGCGAGGTTTGGGGTGGTCGGAGCCGGCCAGTCGACGGCGAGGAGCACGCGGCGGTTCTCGGTTGCTCACAGCGAAGGGAAAAAACGAGGGGGAGAAAGAGAGAGCGGCGGCAGGAGGGGGAAAGAGGAGGTTGGCTAGGGTTTCCAGGAGCGTCGTGGGGAAGGGGTAAAGGGGAGGAGCAGGTGAGGCCAGGCTGGTGCGGTGGAGGTAGACAGCGACGGGAGAGGGCTCACGCTCTCCTCGTGAGCGTGGAAGACGACAAGGGGGAAAGAGAAGTGAAGGGGTAGGCGGGCCTGGAAGGAGGCTTGTTGGGTTGGGCTGCTGGTGGATTGGGCTGCGCCGGGGAGAGAAGGAAGAGGGCCAGGGAGCGAGAGAGAGCCCAAGGAGAGGGGAAGGTTTTATTGTTTTCTTTTAAAATGTCTTTCTCCTTTCTTTTCAAAACTATTTTGCAAACTGAGTTCAAAACAATTCAAACAAAGTTTGAATTTTAAATAGAGATGGGGAGATAGAGAACAAAGTAATTAAAATAATATTCGTATTTGTTTTGATTTTAGGGTTTGTTAAATGAAAGAGGGTAGGGGTTTATTAAACCATATGAGTGGGAAAAACAAAATAATTAGGGTTTAAAAATAATATTTATTTTGTAAAAACCATGAATGATATGATGCATGATGTCATGATGATGCACAAAAGAAAAGAACAAACAATTCTAATAGGGGGTACTACCCGGGGCCGTTACATCATGTAGTACAT
>NC_061509.1:184269441-184501356 GCF_022539505.1 Lolium rigidum
ATGGGACAAATAGCTTAAAAACTATTGTGGTATTGAATATGTACTTATGCACTTTATCTCTTATTAAGTTGCTTGTTGTGCGATAACCATGTTTACGGGGACGCCATCAACTATTCTTTGTTGAATATCATGTGAGTTGCTATGCATGTCCGTCTTGTCTGAAGTAAGAGAGATCTACC
Source organism: Lolium rigidum (assembly GCF_022539505.1). NCBI lineage: Eukaryota > Viridiplantae > Streptophyta > Magnoliopsida > Poales > Poaceae > Lolium > Lolium rigidum. Next base: position 184,269,621 of record NC_061509.1, read on the forward strand.
ACCTTTATGGTTGGAGCATGCATATTGTTAGAGAAGAACATTGGGCCGCTAACTAAAACCATGAATCATGGTGGAAGTTTCAGTTTTGGACACATATCCTCAATCTCAAATGAGAATAATAATTGTTGCCACATGCTTATGCATTAAAGAGGAGTCCATTATCTGTTGTCCATGTTGTCCCGGTATGGATGTCTAAGTTGAGAATAACCAAAAGCGAGAAATCCAAAATGCGAGCTTTCTCCTTAGACCTTTGTACGGGCGACATGGAGGTACCCCATTGTGACACTTGGTTAAAACATGTGCATTGCAAAGATCCGGTAGTCCAAGCTAATTAGGACAAGGTGCGGGCACTATTAGTATACTATGCATGAGGCTTGCAACTTGTAAGATATAATTTTCATAACTCATATGCTTTATTACTGCCGTTGACAAAATTGTTACATGTTTTCAAAATAAAAGCTCTAGCACAAATATAGCAATCGATGCTTTCCTCTTTGAAGGACCATTCTTTTACTTTTATGTTGAGTCAGTTCACCTATCTCTCTCCACCTCAAGAAGCAAACACTTGTGTGAACTGTGCATTGATTCCTACATACTTGCATATTGTACTTGTTATATTACTCTATATTGACAATTATCTATGAGATATACAAGTTGAAAGCAACCGCTGAAACTTAATCTTCCTTTGTGTTGCTTCAATGCCTTTACTTTGATTTATTGCTTTATGAGTTAACTCTTATGCAAGATTTATTAATACTTGTCTTGAAGTACTATTCATGAAAAGTCTTTGCTTTATGATTCACTTGTTTACTCATGTCTTTACCATTGTTATGATCGCTGCATTCATTACATATGTTTACAAATAGTATGATCAAGGTTATGATGGCATGTCACTTCAGAAATTATCTTTGTTATCGTTTTACCTCGCTCGGGACGAGCGGAACTAAGCTTGGGGATGCTTGATACATCTCCGACGTATCGATAATTTCTTATGTTCTATGCCATATTATTGATGATACCTACATGTTTTATGCACACTTTATGTCATATTCGTGCATTTTCGGAACTAACCTATTAACAAGATGCCGAAGTGCCGATTGCTCGTTTTACGCTGTTTTTGGTTTCAAAAATCCTAGTAACGAAATATTCTCGGAATTGGACGAAATCAAGACCCAGGGTCCTATTTTGCCACGAACCTTCCAGAAGACCGAAAGGGATACGAAGTGGGGCCACGAGGGGCTGCCACCATAGGGCGGCGCGGCCCAGCCCTTGGCCGCGCCAACTTGTGGTGTGGGGCCCCCGTGTGGCCCCCCACGCTGCCCTTCCGCCTACTTAAAGCCTCCGTCGCGAAACCCCTGATGCGAAAAACCACGATACGGAAAACCTTCCAGAGACGCCGCCGCCGCCAATCCCATCTCGGGGATTCTGGAGATCTCCTCCGGCACCCTGCCGGAGAGGGGATTCATCTCCCGGAGGACTCTACACCGCCATGGTCGCCTCCGGAGTGATGAGTGAGTAGTTCACCCCTGGACTATGGGTCCATAGCAGTAGTTAGATGGTTGTCTTCTCCTCATTGTGCTTCATTGTTGGATCTTGTGAGCTGCCTAACATGATCAAGATCATCTATCTGTAATACTCTATGTTGTGTTTGTCGGGATCCGATGGATAGAGAATACCATGTTATGTTAATTATCAAGTTATTACATATGTGTTGTTTATGATCTTGCATGCTCTCCGTTATTAGTAGAGGCTCTGGCCAAGTTTTTGCTCTTAACTCCAAGAGGGAGTATTTATGCTCGATAGTGGGTTCATGCCCGCATTGACACTGGGACGATGACGAGAAAGTTCTAAGGTTGTGTTGTGCCGTTGCCACTAGGGATAAAACATTGGCGCTATGTCCGAGGATGTAGTTGTTGATTACATTACGCACCATACTTAATGCAATTGTACGTTGTTTAGCAACTTAATACCGGAGGGGTTCGGACGATAACCTGAAGGTGGACTTTTTAGGCATAGATGCGAGTTGGATGGCGGTCTATGTACTTTGTCGTAATGCCCAATTAAATCTCACTATACTTATCATGACATGTATGTGCATTGTTATGCCCTCTCTATTTGTCAATTGCCCGATCGTAATTTGTTCACCCAACATGCTTTTATCTTATGGGAGAGACACCTCTAGTGAACTGTGGACCCCGGTACATTCTTTAATACTCGACATACAAATCTGCTGCAATACTTGTTTTTACTTGTTTTCTCGCAAACAATCATCTTCCACACAATACGGTTAATCCTTTGTTACAGCAAGCCGGTGAGATTGACAACCTCATCTGTTTCGTTGGGGCAAAGTACTTTGGTTGTGTTGTGCGGGTTCCACGTTGGCGCCGGAATCTCCGGTGTTGCGCCGCACTACATCCCGCCGCCATCAACCTTCAACGTGCTTCTTGGCTCCTCCTGGTTCGATAAACCTTGGTTTCTTTCGAGCGAAAACTTGCTGCCGTGCGCATCATACCTTCCTCTTGGGGTTCCCAACGAACGTGTGAAATACACGCCATCGGGAGCCGAAGGACAAATCAAGTGGAGGCCCGAGGGCCCCACACCATAAGGCGGCGCGGCCTAGGGGGCCCGCGCGGCCCTATGGTGTGGCCCCCCGGCCGGCCTCCGACGCCCTCCTTCGGACTACTTATTGGCCTCGACCTAAAACGCACGGAGAGAAGTCGAAGTCGCCGTAAACCCTCCGAACGCCGCCACATCACGAAACTCCGTCTCGGGAGCCGAAGTCTCCGTTCGGCACTCCGCCGGGACGGGGAATTGGAGGAGATCATCGCCACCATCACCACCGACGCCTCTCCATCAACCAGACCATATTTCCCCCATCCATGTGTGAGTAATTCCCCCGTCGTAGGCCGAAGGGGATGGTAGGAATTGGATGAGATTGGTCATGTAATAGCATAAGATTGTTAGGGCATAGTGCCTAGTGTCCGTAATTGGTACTTTGATGATATTGTTGCAACTTGTTATGCTTAATGCTTGTCACTAGGGCCCGAGTGCCATGATCTCAGATCTGAACATGTTATTGTTTCATCATGATATTCATTGTTTATGGTCTTACATGCAAGTTGTATACACATGTCGCTGTCCGGAACCAATGGCCCCGAAGTGACAGAAATCGGGACAACCGGAGGGAATGGTAGTGATGTGAGGATCACATGTGTTCACGGAGTGTTAATGCTTTGCTCCGGTACTCTATTAAAAGGAGTACCTTAATATCCAGTAGTTTCCCTAGAGGCCCGGCTGCCACCGGCTGGTAGGACAAAAGATGTTGTGCAAGTTTCTCATTGCGAGCACGTACGACTATAATTGGAACACATGCCTATTGATTGCTTTGTGCTTGGACACCGTTTTATTATTATCTGCAAATGCCCTGCTATGATTGTTACATGAGTTTCTCTCATCCATGCAACGCCCGTCATCCGTCCCCGTGCCTACAGTATTTTAATCCTGCTGTTTACTATAATCACTACTGCTGTTTCTGTTACTCTGCTGCTGTTATTTTACTATGGCTACTACTGTAAAACTGTTACTACTGATAAACTCTTGCGAGCAAGTCTGTTTCCAGGTGCAGCTGAATTGACAACTCCGCTGTTAAGGCTTTCAAGTATTCTTTGTCTCCCCTTGTGTCGAATCAATAAATTGGGTTTTACTTCCCGCGAAGACTGTTGCGATCCCCTATACTTGTGGGTCATCAACGCCCACCGCCCCCTCACCGCCGACACGACCGAGAGCCGCGGTCAGCAGCACCCGACGCCGCCACCCGCCACCAGGTCGACGCCGTCTCCACCATCCAGGGCCGCCGCCCTTGCTTCCGTGGTCCCAGACCTGGACAACGAGCCGCACCCTGCGGCCACCCAAGCGCCGGCGAGGCCGAGGCGAGGGGGAGGAGAGCCGCCGCGCTGCCAGATGCCGGGGCCATCCCCCCAGCACGGAGGCCTGCCTCCATTCCGCCGCACCAGGGGACCCGCGAGCAGATCCCCGCTGCCCCAATCACCGGATGCGCCAGGCTTCGCCGGCGGCAGCCTCAGGGGATGGCGAGGAGAGGGGAGAGGGGTGGGGGAGGCGGTGGCGGGGGTGGTTACGGTTTCCGCCCCCTCAGTCGCCTAGAGGAGACGACCCGAGGGGGTACCCTGATGTCTGCTCCATATTGTGTCTCTCTATGAATCAAAGGCTCTCCCAATTGCCAGTACTTCTTGGGCCCGTACATGTTTTGTCAGTTCCATGTTTTTTCCCAACTGAACAATGCCCCTTTCCATTAATAATTGCTTAACAGAAGTTCACCATCTTTTTTTGCGGGTAAAATTGATACGTCTCAAATGTATCTATAATTTCTTATGTTCCATGCTACTTTTATGATGATACTCACATGTTTTATACACATTATATGTCATTATTATGCATTTTCCGGCACTAACCTATTGACGAGATGCCGAAGAGCCGATTGTTGTTTTACTCGCTGTTTTTGGTTTCAGAAATCCTACAAAGGAAATATTCTCGGAATTGGACGAAATCAATACCCAGGGTCTTATTTTTCCACGAAGCTTCCAGAAGACCGAGGGAGATACGAAGTGGGGCCACGGGGCGCCACCACACTAGGGCGGCGCGGCCTAGAGGGGGCCCGCGCGGCCCTAGCGTGTGGGGCCCCCGTGACTCCTCCGACTCCGCCCTTCCGCCTACTTAAAGCCTTCGTCGCGAATACCCCTGTACCGAGAGCCACGATACGGAAAACCTTCCGGAGACGCCGCCGCCGGCAATCCCATCTCGGGGGATTCGGGAGATCGCCTCCGGCACCCTGCCGGAGAGGGGAATCATCTCCCGGAGGTCTCTTCATCACCATGATCGCCTCCGGATCGATGTGTGAGTAGTTCACCCCTGGACTATGGGTCCATAGCGATAGCTAGATGGTTGTCTTCTCCTCATTGTGCTATCATGTTAGATCTTGTGAACTGCCTATCATGATCAAGATCATCTATTTGTAATCCTACATGTTGTGTTTGTTGGGATCCGATGAATATTGAATACTATGTCAAGTTGATTATCAATTTATCATATATGTTGTTTATGTTCTTGCATGCTCTCCGTTGCTAGTAGAGGCTCGGCCAAGTTGATACTTGTGACTCCAAGAGGGAGTATTTATGCTCGATAGTGGGTTCATGCCTCCATTAAATGCTGGGAACAGTGACAGAAAGTTCTAAGGTTGTGGATGTGTTGTTGCCACTAGGGATAAAACATCGATGCTTTGTCTAAAGATATTTGTGTTGATTACATTACGCACCATACTTAATGCAATTGTCTGTTGTTTGCAACTTAATACTGGAAGGGGTTCGGATGATAACCTGAAGGTGGACTTTTTAGGCATAGATGCATGCTGGATAGCGGTCTATGTACTTTGTCGTAATTCCCTGATTAAATCTCATAGTACTCATCATGATATATGTATGTGCATTGTTATGCCTTCTTTATTTGTCAATTGCCCAACTGTAATTTGTTCACCCAACATCTCGTTTATCTTATGGGAGAGACACCACTAGTGAACTGTGGACCCCGGTCCAATTCTTTACATCTGAAATACAATCTATCGCAATACTTGTTCTTTACTCGTTCTTCGCAAACAAACATCATCATCCACACTATACATCTAATCATTTGTTTACAAGCAAGCCGGTGAGATTGACAACCTCAATGTTACGTTGGGGCAAAGTACTTTGATTGTGTTGTGCAGGTTCCACGTTGGCGCGGAATCCCCGGTGTTGCGCCGCACTACACTCCGCCACCAACAACCTTCACGTGTTCCTTGACTCCTACTCGGTTCGATAACCTTGGTTTCTTGCGAGGGAAAACTTGTTGCTGTGCGCATCACACCTTCCTCTTGGGGTTCCCAACGGACGTGTGTCTTACACGCCATCAAGCTCTTTTTCTGGCGCCGTTGCCGGGGAGATCAAGACACGCTGCAAGGGGAGTTTCCACATCCAATCTCTTTACTTTGTTTTTGTCTTGCTTTACTTTACTTTATTTGCTGCTTTGTTTGCTCTTATATCAAAAATACAAAAAATTAGTTGCTAGCTTTACTTCATTTACTGTCTTGTTCTCTATATTGAAAACACAAAAAAATTAGTTACTTGCATTTACTTTATTTAGTTTGCTTTATTTACTATTACAAAAAATGAGTAATCCGGAAGTTGAAGTTCGTTCGTTTAAGCAACAAGGGGAGAAAGTTTTAAAGATGCTTGGTATAGAATTAGTGATGCTCATCATAGGTGCATTAAGAAACACTCCACTATTATACTACTTAGGAACTTTTATGTTGGTATCTCTAGTTGGAATAGATATGTTCTTGATACTCTTGCGGGCGGTAATTTCCTAGGCACTCCTGCTTTAGAAGCTAGTTGCATTATTGAGAGTCTAGTTGGAATACCACCTGTAAATTGAAATCTCTCTTGAAGATGTCATGAAAAAGTTGGAACCCATAGAGAAAGGTCTTCCAAGTATTGAGACTAAATTGAGAATATTACTTAATAGCACTGATAAACTTGATAAATCTCTAGGTGGAATTAATGAGAGAATTGCTGTTTTAGAAACTTGTGCTACTCATGATAATCGAACCCATAGGATTAGTGAACTTGAAGAAGCTATGGGAACCTTGGGTTCAACTTTTCTTCTCTTAAGTTTAAGGAGAAAGCCTATGTGGGTAAGGAGCAAAAGTTCATGTATGCCTCTAAAGTGCCTAAGCCAAAAAATTATTATAGGCCTAAAATTGACAAAGCCCTTAGCACCACTACGGATGGGGGAGCATCTAAGATACCTATTGATGTTGATGCTTCATCTCTTGATAATACTTGATTCACACTTTCTGCGCCTAGCTGAAAGACGTTCAAGAAAAGCGCTTATGGGAGACAACCCATTATTTTACTTCTGCACTTTATTTTATATTTGAGTCTTGGAAGTTGTTACTACTATAGCAACCTCTCCTTATCTTTATTTTATTGCATTGTTGTGCCAAGTAAAGTCTTTGATACTAAAGCCAATACTAGATTTGGATTACTGCGCAGGAACAGATTTCTTGCTGTCACGAATTTGAGCAGTAGTCTCTGTAGAAAATTTATAAAAATCTGCCAATTTACGTTCGTGATCCTCAGATATGTACGCAACTTTCATTCAATTTGGGCATTTTCATCTGAGCAAGTCTGGTGCCTCAAAAAAATTCGTCTTTACGGACTGTTCTGTTTTGACAGATTCTGCCTTTTATTTCGCATTGCCTGTTTTGCTATGTTTGATGGATTTCTTTGTTCCATTAACTTTCAGTAGCTTTGTGCAATGTCCGGAAGTGTTAAGAATGATTATGTCACCTCTGAATATATGAATTATGCACTCGACCCTCTAATGAGTTTGTTTTGAGTTTGGTGTGGAGGAAGTTTTCAAGGGTCAAGAGAGGAGGATGATACAATATGATCAAGAAGAGTGAAAAGTCAAAGCTTGGGGATGCGCCCGTGGTTCATCCCTGCATATTTTAAGAAGACCCAAGCGTCTAAGCTTGGGGATGCCCAAGACATCCCTTCTTCATCGACAACTTATCAGGTCACCTCTAGTGAAACTATATTTTTATTCTGTCACATCTTATGTGCTTTACTTGGAGCGTCTATTTGTTTTTATTTTTGTTTTCGTTTGAATAAAATCGGATCCTAGCATTCTTTGTTTCCCGCTGTTTCGTATGAACACATATGTTCTTAGCTTTATTTTTAATGTTCATTGCGAAAGTTGAACTACTTCATTCATTGTTGTATGGTTGGAAACGGAAAATGCCGCATGTGGTAAATGGTATAATGTCTTGAATAATTTGATACTTGGCAATTGTTGTGCTCATATAGATCATGTTTAAGCTCTTGCATCATGTACTTTGTACCTATTAATGAAGAACTACATATAGCTTGTTAAAATTTGGTTTGCATGATTGGTCTCTAGAGTCTAGATATTTTCTGGTTAAGGTGTTTGAACAACAAGGAGACATGTAAAGTCTTATAATACTTACAATATGTTCATATGTGAGTCTTGCTGCATCGTTTTATACTTGAGTTTGCTTCAAACAACCTTGCTAGCCTAGCCTTGTATTGAGAGGAATTCTTCTCGTGCATCCAAATCCTTGAGCCAATAACTATGCCATTTGTGTCCACCATACCTACCTACCACATGGTATTTCTCTGCCATTCCAAAGTATATTACTTGAGTGCTACCTTTAAAATTCTATTCTTTGTCTTTGCAATATATATCTCATGGGAAAATAGCCTTAAAAACTATTGTGGTGAAGAATATGTACTTAGGTGTCTTATTTCTTAATAAGTTGCTTGTTGAGCGGTAACCATGTTTCTGGGGACGCCATCAACTATTACACCTTTGTTGAATATCATGTGAGTTGCTATGCATGTTCGTCTTGTCTGAAGTAAGGGCGATTTTCATGACAAATGGTTTGAGTATGCATATTGTTAGAGAAGAACATTGGGCCGCTAACTAAAGCCATGATCCATGGTGGAAGTTTCAGTTTGGACAATTAATCCTCAATCTCTTATGAGAATTTTATCTGTTGTTGAATGGTTATGCATTAAAGAGGAATCCATTATCTGTTGTCTATGTTGTCCCGGTATGTATGTCTAAGTTGAGAATAATCAAAAGCGAGAAATCCAATGCGAACTTTCTCCTTAGACCTTTGTACAGGCGGCATAGAGGTACCCCTTTGTGACACTTGGTTAAAACATATGCTATGCAATGATAATCCATGTTAATCCAAGCTAATTAGGACAAGGTGCGAGCACTATTGGTATACTATGCATGAGGCTTGCAACTTATAGGATGTCTTATACATAACACATATGCTTTATTACTACCGTTGACAAAATTGTTTCTTGTTTTCAAAATGAAAAGCTCTAGCACAAAAATAGTAATCCATGCTCCCCTCTGCGAAGGGCCATTCTTTTACTTTATTGTTGAGTCAGTTCACCTATTCTTTCTATCTCAGAAGCAAACACTTGTATCAACTGTGTGCATTGATTCCTACATGTTTACCTATTGCACTTGTTATATTATTTTGTGTTGACAATTATCCATGAGATATACATGTTGAAGTTGAAAGCAACCGCTGAAACTTATATCTTTCTTTGTGTTGTTTCAAAGCTTTTTACTAAGAATTTATTTCTTTATGAGTAACTCTTATGCAAGTCTTATTGATGCTTGTCTTGAAAGTATTATTCATGAAAAGTCTTTGTTATATGATTCATTTGTTTACTCATTATCTTCACCATTGCTTCGAATCGCTGCATTCATCTCATATGCTTTACAATAGTATGATCAAGATTATGATAGCATGTCACTTCAGAAATTATCTTTGTTATCGTTTACCTACTCGAGAGCGAGTAGGAACTAAGCTTGGGGATGCTTGACGTCTCAAACGTATCTATAATTTCTTATGTTCCATGCTATTTTTATGATGATACTCACATGTTTTATACACATTATATGTCATTATTATGCATTTTCCGGCACTAATCTATCGACGAGATGCCAAAGAGCCAGTTGTTGTTTTCTGTTGTTTTTGGTTTCAGAAATCCTACAAAGGAAATATTCTCGGAATTGGACGAAATCAACGCCCAGGGTCTTATTTTTCCACGAAGCTTCCAGAAGACCGAGGGAGATACGAAGTGGGGCCACGGGGCGCCGCCACACTAGGGCGGCGCGGCCTAGAGGGGGCCCGCGCGGCCCTAGCGTGTGGGGCCCCCGTGACTCCTCCGACTCCGCCCTTCCGCCTACTTAAAGCCTTCGTCGCGAATACCCCAGTAGCGAGAGCCACGATACGGAAAACCTTCCAGAGACACCGCCACCGCCAATCCCATCTCGGGGGATTCAGGAGATCGCCTCCGGCACCCTGCCGGAGAGGGGAATCATCTCCCGGAGGTCTCTTCATCACCATGATCGCCTCCGGATCGATGTGTGAGTAGTTCACCCCTGGACTATGGGTCCATAGCAGTAGCTAGATGGTTGTCTTCTCCTCATTGTGCTATCATGTTTGATCTTGTGAGCTGCCTATCATGATCAAGATCATCTATTTGTAATCCTACATGTTGTGTTTGTTGGGATCCGATGAATATTGAATACTATGTCAAGTTGATTATCAATCTATCATATATGTTGTTTATGTTCTTGCATGCTCTCCGTTGCTAGTAGAGGCTTTGGCCAAGTTGATACTTGTGACTCCAAGAGGGAGTATTTATGCTCGATAGTGGGTTCATGCCTCCATTGAATGCGGGACGGTGACGTGAAAGTTCTAAGGTTGTGGATGTGCTGTTGCCACTAGGGATAAAACATCGATGCTTTGTCTAAGGATATTTGTGTTGATTACATTACGCACCATACTTAATGCAATTGTCTGTTGTTTGCAACTTAATACCGGAAGGGGTTCGGATGATAACCTCGAAGGTGGACTTTTTAGGCATAAATGCATGCTCGGATAGCGGTCTATGTACTTTGTCGTAATGCCCTGATTAAATCTCATAGTACTCATCATGATATATGTATGTGCATTGTTATGCCTTCTTTATATGTCAATTGCCCAACTGTAATTTGTTCACCCAACATCTGTTTATTTTATGGGAGAGACACCACTAGTGAACTGTGGACCCCGGTCCAATTCTTTACATCTGAAATACAATCTACTGCAATACTTGTTCTTTACTGTTCTTCGCAAATAAACATCATCATCCACACTATACATCTAATCCTTTGTTTACAGCAAGCCGGTGAGATTGACAACCTCAATGTTACGTTGGGGCAAAGTACTTTGATTGTGTTGTGCAGGTTCCACTTTGGCGCCGGAATCCCTGGTGTTGCGCCGCACTACACTCCGCCACCAACAACCTTCACGTGTTCCTTGACTCCTACTGGTTCGATAACCTTGGTTTCTTACCGAGGGAAAACTTGCTGCTGTGCGCATCACACCTTCCTCTTGGGGTTCCCAACGGACGTGTGTCTTACACGCCATCAAAAATACAATATCTTTTTGACATCAATAATTAAGGAAACTAGGGAAGAAGCAAAGTAGAAGAAAATAATATCTATTTTTTTGGTAAGATAACCCGTTGCATGACCTCGGCATCGACGATCATACCACGGGGCAAAAAAACCTACCCCTGTACTATAGAAAAACGATCCAAAGACAACATTCATCACCACCAGCACCACATCTCCAAAACAGACCGCAGAAGATCGACAACAACTAGCCATCCTGATCAACTGGGGAACCAAGAAGCCTCAAATGTAGCGATCACCCATTTGTTATCGCCAGTAGCCCCCCATATGCCTGATTCGGCCCTGAGAAAGAACCTGTCACTCCATCATTTAGCATGGAGGCCTGGTGAAGAAGTTGGTCAGCGCGAGCCTGATCCTTCTTTACTTTTGAATAAAAAGCATACACCGAGGCAAAACATTGCCAAAGGGAAGTGGGGCACCGGGAAGTACCCAGAATTGACCCGAGTACCCCCTACACCGATTTGGTATTAGAACAGTCAAAAAACAAATGTTTCTTTGTGTCAATTTGGAACACAAAGGAGACCTCGGCCAACTTCTTTTTTGTAGTTATCTCTAGTGAGAATGGCATCTTGGGATAATTGCCTGGTAAATATCTTTATTTTAAGAGGAAGATTTGATTTCCAAATCCATTTGTTATATGAGCTTGATAGATTCTTCTCCAGATGTGGATATAAGTATTTTGTAGTAAAAATCCCATTGGGCGAAAATCCCCTAACCTCATCACATGCTAAGCTAACAGGAACATCCGTAACTTTACCCTTAATATAATCCCATTGCTCCTGAAGTCCAGAAGCAACCTTCTCCTAAAAGGAGTCACCCAATTAGATTCAACCATTATGGTAAAGGTTCAATCCTGCCCTTGACAAATGTCAAAGAGCATAGGGTGTGAATCAACCAAGGGAAACTCCCTTTGCACTTGTCATGCGCGCCATCTAGTTGGAGCGCAATGCTCGTGTGTTCGAAGGAACGGTGTGCATTGCTTCATCCCTAAGCGCGCGAGTCTCAGCAGAGTGGCAGGAGTGGGTCCACTGCCGTGGCACCCGAAGTGAGCGCAACAGGATTATTCAGTATGTGGGGTGGAGTGGTGTGTGTTTGTTGTGCGTGCATGCGCCTAATGGCTGCGAGGTTTAGGCAAGCAAGCTGGCCTCATGCCCTGTAATCGAATTCTTCTTCTTGATCACTTAATTCAAAGATTCATAGATTTCCTGCAAGTTCTCGAAAAACATCAAGCCATGAGTCAAGCTAAAACCTAACCACATTGCTATTGTGCAAACCAGATTCCTACCCTCAAAATAAAACTCTATTACTTTTAAGAGGGTTTTGAACCTTTCTTTCCTCGTGTGTTGGGCCATACGCAACAATTGCCCCCATCTACACTTCTTAATTTTATTCCACAAGTTCACGAGAATAAACTTGCCCAACTTATAAGTCTGGACATCAAGGGTTTCATGGCGAGCACCATACAATATGCCGCCTGATTTGCCAATTGAGGGGATCCACATCCAAAAGAAATTGTACCAGGATCAATTCTAGGGAAAAAAAAACTTTGCCTAGTCTAGACGTCAATTTCTTTCTCAACAGTAGGGGTAATATGAGCCAACACCAAAGAACTCTTCAAATTTATTCATCTTTTCCAAATTTGCTTTTTTTTTTCTAGGGAGGAGGCTTCATTTTATTACTTAATCACATGAGGGATAATAGAGTTATCACGAAAAACAAGAAGCCAAACATGGCGGCCATTTTCAAAAGAACGATAGCTATGAGCTAGGTTGTGTGCATGGACATTGGAGCCTCTTTCCTTCGTGGATGAACTGGACATGCTCAAACTGAGCTTTGCGTTAGGCACTTTCACATATAATTGAGATAGCTGCTTTAACCTGTAAACAATAAGAGGGCGCAATATGGATACGTTGGACATGCAGGTCTGCTGCTAGCGATAACGCTTCCCGGCATGCAATTTTCTCCAAAGTCGTTGGATCTGATATTCCAGGAATAACTACTACTCCAATCTCTGCGCGCGTATTGCTGCAACCGTACCTCTATTTTCATGCTTTGAAACAACAGCGTCAACATTGATCTTCACTGAGTTGGGAGGTATCCAAATAGGTGCAGGCACATGCAATGGAGGAACCACACGTGGGCATTTCAGAGTATTTGATATTTCCAAGTTTGTGATGAAACCATTTTTGAGTAGTTGGAACCGGACTCGCCAATATAAATCTGGCTAATGGGCCACGGCCCATACATTTGTTGGATCGCGCATTTACAGCTCGGCCCTTACTTTTCGTCGATAACGAGCCCGGCCCTAGCAAGAGACACAGACACCACCCAACCCCAACCAACCACGGCCCGAACTCCCGACGCCTACGCCGTGCGATCCAAGCGAACCAATCGGACCCCAACCCAGACGAGCGGCGGCGAGATGGACGGCGGCGGTGGCGGCGGCAGCACCAGCGGCGAGGACGGGAACCAGGAGAAGCACCTGGTGCTGGCCAACAAGCTCTTCCTGCTCTCCCAACCCGACGTCGACGACCTCTCCAAGGTCGCCATCCGCGCCGATGTACTTTCCGCCGTCAAATCAGATGGTAACCGCGCCGCCCCGCCCCCCTCGCCGCTCATCCACTGTTCCAGCTAAACTGATTTGTTCTTTGCTGTGGGGTTGATTGCCAGACATGGCCGCGCTGTTCGAGTCGCTGGCCGCCACCGGCGTGTTGGAGCCGGACGCCGCGCTGCTCGCCGAGATGCGCGCCCGGATCGACGAGGAGATCCGCAAGCTCGATGAGAAGTGAGTGGGTTCTTCCTCTTGTTTTGCTTATAGTTTTTGGATAACAGCCTAGTGGTAATTCGGGTCCTACAAGTACCTAAGTAGACTCTAGATCTTGTCAGTAAATTGCTTTGCGTTGGACCGGGCAGGCTTCGCTTATGAACTAGTTATCCCCGTTTAGGATGACACGAAGTGAGTTAAGATGAACTGCGTATGACGTTTGCCTTTACTCATAAGAGAGCGAAGCAAATCTAGGCATCCCCCAATTCTGTGTGAAAACTGTGCTCGTATTAGGTTTAGTATTTCTGTGAAGGCTACGAGTTCATTATTAGCATCAGGAAACTAGTTCTGTTAGGGGGTACAATTGCGCCTTGACAAGAGTAGTTAGAATTTTAAGGGCTCTTGCATACTCAACTCTGGGGAAAACTCATTGCGGGATAGCTTGGATCTATGTGGAGTAGTCAATGGTAAGAGTAAGCTGGGTTTCTTTAGTGGGACATAAGGGACCTGGATCAGAAAGAAGAAGGAATTATTATTAGTTACTAAACATGAAAAGTGCTCTTTTCAATGATTATGGAATTATGCTCTGTTTCCTACTATCCATGTTGCTCTCCCAAGTTATTCTGTATCTAATGTTTCCACTGTTCTCAAGTTTCATAAGTATGGGTTTGGCTCGTCTAAACTAAACTTTGTTTTGTATACAAAGAATTGCCGACGCTGAAGAGAATTTGGGTGAGAGTGAAGTGCGTGAAGCCCATCTAGCCAAGTCCTTGTACTTTGTAAGGGTTGGCGAGAAGGTATGAGCTTGTTTACTTCTATATTTTGTCTGAGGCCTGGTTATCGAAGTATTGTGTTCTAATATAGTTGTTCACATTCTGAAATCAATGTTATAAATAGGAAAAAGCGTTGGAACAACTTAAAGTTACTGAAGGAAAAACTGTAGCCATTGGCCAGAAGATGGATCTTGTGTTCTACACTTTGCAAATTGGCCTTTTCTACATGGACTTTGATCTCATCTCAAAATCCATTGATAAGGCAAAGAAGTAAGCCCCGTTCTGTTTGTAGAGTTCCATTCTTCCGTTTGGAACATCAGTGTAATGGTGTTTGACCACTTATTCACTGATTGTAGGTTGTTTGAGGAGGGAGGTGACTGGGAGAGAAAGAACCGATTGAAGGTGTATGAAGGCTTATACTGCATGGCAACCAGAAACTTCAAGAAAGCCACCAGCCTGTTTTTGGACTCAATCTCAACTTTCACAACTTATGAGCTGTTTCCATATGATACTTTCATTTTCTATACAGTCCTCACGAGTATTATCTCATTGGATCGTGTATCTCTAAAGCAAAAGGTATTTAAACTTCGCCCTATCTTCTATGTTTTCGTGTCATAATTACCTCTTAACAAAAGGAACTTGTCAGGTGGTAGATGCACCAGAAATCCTGGCAGTGATTGGCAAAGTACCACACCTTTCTGAGTTTCTCAACTCCCTGTACAACTGCCAGTACAAGTCATTTTTTGTTGCATTCTGTAAGTCTAGATTTATACTCCAGAGGGTTCAGTCTTGCGTCATTATTTTGATAAAAATATGTATATGCATTTGCTTGTATTAATACCTGGTCAATAATTATTTTCAGCTGGCTTGACGGAGCAGATCAAGTTAGACCGTTATCTTCAACCTCATTTCCGCTACTACATGAGGGAAGTGCGCACTGTTGTCTACTCACAATTTTTGGAGTCATACAAGAGCGTGACAATGGAAGCTATGGCTTCTGCGTTTGGTGTGACTGTTGATTTCATAGACCAGTAAGTGATGTGAAACGGCTGCACTACTTAATATCTATTTTACTACTGTGTGTCACATTTCCTTTTCTGGTGCCATATTCATAGGCTTTCTTCTTCACTTGTTGTAGGGAACTGTCACGCTTCATTGCAGCTGGGAAGCTTCACTGCAAGATCGATAAAGTTGCTGGTGTTCTGGAGACAAACCGGCCTGACGAGAGGAATGCTTTCTACCAGTCTACCATCAAGCAAGGGGACTTCTTGCTGAACCGCATCCAGAAGCTTTCTCGAGTCATTGATCTGTAGAAAGTTGCATTTCTTATTGGAGCTTTGGCCCAGTAAGGTGCCAGATTGTTCTGACATATTTCACGAGTGTCTCATGTGAATTTAGAGCTTGTATCTCCGCAGATCAGACTGATGGATGTTTATTCTGAGATCAATCTGTTCGGTTTCCCTTTCAGAGGACTATCATCTGTTGTTTTGGTTCTAATGAGTTATTTGTTTGCATATTTGACATATATAGCAACGTTTTCCTTTTGTTCTTATCGTAGAAGGCATTTCCAACTGGATTCAGATAGTCTTGACTCAAAGGGCGATACACATGAGCGCACGTTTTTTTTACAACCACTGTTAACTCTTGCAAATGATTATAATCAATATACAGCTCTGATCTTTGCCGTTCTGTAAGTACATCAAATGACTCGTTCCTAAGATTTCGCGAGACTGCCTAACATCGTACTCTGAGAATGAACAAAGCGTGTTATCCACAGGGAGGTTACACGATGTCTGTTGCAAAACTCGAAAGCTTCAGAGAAACTGCATAGCAGCTCTTGGAAAATTACAGCCGGCGGTTCACTGGATCCTCGCTTCCACGACCCCTGTTGTGCTGGGGACACAATCAGCTCTCCGGCTCTGCAGGATAAAAGAAAGTTTGTGTGTGACGATGACTATAAAAAGGCTAAAGATTTCATGTTACCCGACCCGACTATGAGTCTGGTGGAGTAAATATTTGTTCTCTCTACTTACTGAACCCTTGTTTCGGCTTCTGCTGCTTCCCCTTCTTCTTGCTTCGTCTC
Source organism: Lolium rigidum (assembly GCF_022539505.1). Classification (NCBI taxonomy): domain Eukaryota; kingdom Viridiplantae; phylum Streptophyta; class Magnoliopsida; order Poales; family Poaceae; genus Lolium; species Lolium rigidum. The sequence goes on from NC_061509.1 coordinate 184,286,365, forward strand.
TTGGAACGGGGCTTCTCATCTTCTGCCTGTGCTTCTGCTTCTGCCGTGCTGGCAGTTCCTGTTATCTGTGCAAAGGATTCTTTGGCGCCGGAGGTCACCTCACCGAAGAAGTCCTTCACCTTGTCAACTACACTTTTCAGCTCTTCCTTTTTTGGGAGCTGAGAAGAAAAAATGTTCTTGCTGTTAATGCACCAACACATTTATGTTTACCATACTTGATGTGTGGATGTTACTTCTGCACAATTGTAATCATATATATTCATAATAATTTGGATAGGAGTAGTAAGGGAGAGATGCAGAGTTTATAGAGTTAAATATGGCTAGTGTTGGCTTGTGATAACGTTTCAAGGTAGTGAGTTTCTATGTGGTCTGCGGATCTCAATCTGTTAGTATCTCTAGCCTCACTTTCATGAAGAAGAGGATGACACTAGGAGAGTTGGGGCAATTTTCGTTGGTTTATTTCACACACATCTCACACAATGCCATGCCAGACTGAGGGCACGTGGTTACAGATTTATAGCTGCTAGCCAGCCAGAATATGCTAGTCTAAAAGATGCTAACTACCCGTCCTTGATGCCCCTAAAAGCAGTCAAAGATCAGGGGATGTTATCCTATCCTAACAGCCTAACAGACAGTTCTTCACAAAGGACCATGTGTGCTGCAGTCCTATCCTAACAGCCTAACAGACAGTCCTTCACAAAGGACCATGTGTGCTGCGGTAGCTCCACAAAGACCAGAATACAATGACTTATTCATCATTCTCCCCCTAAGTCTTGTACGCCGTCTTGCGGGAGCGCTGAGCCATCCCGATCCGGGAGCAAAGCTCGAGGAACTTGACCCTCCCAAGAGGCTTGGTGAGCAGATCTGCGAGCTGATCCGTGGTGTTGACGTAGCTTGCATGGATGCTCCCTTCCTCCAAGCAGTCTCGGATGAAGTGGTACCTCAACCGAATGTGCTTGCTCCGTTCATGAAAAACGGGGTTCTTTGCCGTGGGCCAAAGCGGACTTGTCTGTCCACCAAGAGCTGCACCGGTCTAGTGTCTCGACCAAGGAGATCACCAAGCGGTCGAGCGAGCCGGAGCGCCCGAGTGCAAGCGGTGGAGGCTGCTATGTACTCAGCCTCACAGCTGGACATGGCCACCACCTGCCGCTTGATCGACCGCCGGCTCACGAGGCACTTGCCGAGGAAGACGAGGATCCCGCTCGTGCTCTTGCTCGGTGTCGATGTCGCCGGCGTGGTCGCCGTCGCCGTACCCGACGAAGTGCGCCGCCCCAGGACACCTCGGGTAGTGGAGGCCATGGTCGAGAGTCCCCGCAATGTAGCGGATGATCCTCTTCACAGCCTGCAGGTGCTCCGTCGTCGGTCGCTCCATGAAGCGACTAACGTAGCCGACGGAGAAGGCCAAGTCCGGCCGTGTGTGGGCGAGGTAGCGAAGGCTCCCCACAAGACGCCGGTATTGTGTGGCGTCCACTTCCTCGCGTCGTGTCTGTCGCGGCTCAATTTCAGCCTCTCCTCCATTGGAGTGAGGGCTGGGTTGCATCCGAGTGAGCCCGGCCTAGCTCAACGATGCGCTTGGCGTAGGCGGTCCGCCGAAGCGTGATCCCGGAGTGGTCCCGGTGCACCTCGATCCCCGGATAGAAGGAGAGGAGCCCCGGATCACTCATCCGGAAGGTGGCCTTCATCTCTTCCTTGAACGCTGCCACCTCTCGCATCCTTGATGCCGGTGATCACCAAGTCGTCGACATAGACGCCCACCAACAGGGTGTTTCGTCCACTCCCCGTCGGTAGACGCGCCGCCTCGTGCGGGCTTTGCTCGAAGCCCATTGCCTTCAGCCGTGGAATCCAGCTTGGCATTCCACGCCCGTGGTGCCCGCCGCAGGCCATAGAGAGCCTTGCGCGAGCGGAGTACCTTGCCCTCCCGGCCGGGAATCGCAAATCCCGGCGGCCGCTGCACGTAGACCTCCTCCTTCAAGTCGCCATTGAGGAAGGCAGACTTGACATCCATGTGATGGACGCGCCAGCCCTCCTGGGCAGCGAGCGCAAGGAGGAGTCGCACGGACTCCATCCGTGCCACGGGAGCGAAGGCATCGTCGAAGTCGACCCCCTCCTGCTGCAAGAAGCCTCGTGCCACCAAGCGAGCCTTGTGCTTGACGATGGCGCCGGCTTCATCCCTCTTCGCCTTGAACACCCATTTGAGGGTGATCGCGCGGTGACCACGAGGGAGGTCGGCAAGCTGCCGAGTGCGGTTCTTCTCGACCGCATCCATCTCCAACCGCATGGCAGCGCGCCATGCTGCGTCTCTCTCGGCCTCCGCAAAGGACCGAGGCTCACCGTCGTCACGCGCAAGCTGCAGCCTGCGCCTCCGTGTCGCGTGGCACCTGTCCCGGCACCGGCTGGTCGCCGAGAAGGTTCTCCATCGTACGGTACCGCAGCGGCTCGCCGCCATGATACGCGTCGATGCGCTCCCCATCGTGAGAGAGCGGGGAAGCGAACTCCACCGGGCTGTGCTCAACATGAGCTGGTGTAGACGTGCCCGGAGGAGTGATTGCCGGTGTTGGAGTACGTGGTGACGCTGGCTATGGTGGTGTAGCAACCACCGGGGTCGATGGAGACTTGGGGACTGAGGTAGGCGAGCTTGTTGAAGAAGAGTTGCCTACTCCCCTGGCTGCCTCGAAGTGGACGTACTCGACAATGAAGTCGTCATACGTCGGAGTCGAGCTGTCCTCCACCGCCTTGCCCCATGCCAACCCTCGCCCTTCGTTGAACACGACGTCGCGCGACGTGCGCACACGCTGTGTCTTGGGGTCGAGGATGCGGTAGGCCTTCGAGCCCTCCGAGTAGCCAATGAACACTCCCGGAGTGCTCCTGTCGTCGAGCTTGCCGATGTGGCTGAGCTCCTTGGCGAATGCGAGGCAGCCAAAGACCCGCAGGTGCGAGACTGCCGGCTTTCGCTCATGCCAGGCCTCGTACGGCGTCCTGCCGTCAAGCGCCTTAGTAGGCGAGCGGTTGAGGATGTAGACGGCCATCAGCACCGCCTCTCCCCAGAAGACAGCCGGCATCTCTCTCGCTGAGGAGGGCCCGAGCCATCCCCACAACCGTCCGGTTGCGCCGCTCGACGACGCCGTTCGCCGCGGGCTGTAAGGCGCGGAGTAGTGGCGCCGGATGCCTTCCTCGGCGCGATGCGACGCGGATCCGGTCGATGTGAATTCGCCGCCGTTGTCGGTACGCAGCACGCGCAGCTTGCGGCCGCACTCCGCCTCCGCGACAACCTCGCGAGCGCTCGATGGCGTCCGCCGCCTCTCCCTTGCCGCCGAGGAGCACCACCCACATGTAGCGGGAGAGGTCATCGACGAGCAGCAGGAAGTAGCGTCGTCCTCTCCGGTGTGGCCGGTGTCACCGGGCCACACAAGTCCCCGTGCACGAGCTCGAGCTTCTCCTTGGCTCGAAGCTCGCCCTGCCGGGGAAAGGGAGTCGTCTGCGCTTCGTCACAACGCGGACGTCGCGGAACTGCTCCACATGGTCAAGGCACGGCATGCCTCGCACCATCTCCATGGTACCGAGCCGCTTCGGGGCCTCGAAGTGAAGGTGCCCGAAGCGCTCGTGCCATCGCCACGCCTCGTCCTCCCGACGAGCGAGCGAGACAGAGGGGTTGTGCCACACTGCACATCAAGAACATAGAGGCGATTTGTGCCTCCGGTTACCTTGGCAAGCAGGTGACGGTGGCGATCCCATATGCGCGAACTCCGCTCTCGATCGGCACGCGGGAGCCGTTCTCATCCAGCTGTCCCGGGCCGATGATGGAGTTCCTCGGTGCGGGGATGTAGTAGACACCGGTGAGCAGCCGGTGCTCTCCGGCCTTGGCGGCGAAGATGACGGAACCGACGCCCTTGATCTCCACGGCGGAGGCATCCCCAAACTTGACGGAGCCTCGCACGTCGGAGTCGAGCTCGGCGAAGAACTCCCGTCGGCCGGTCATGTGGTGGGTGGCGCCGGTGTCGAGGCACCACCCGCCGGCCTTGTCGTTGCCGGAGCAATCGCCGAGAAGGGCGTGTGCTTTCGGCTCGTCAAGGTGGAGGAGAGTGGTACGGTGGAGAGCCGCCGCGGTCGGTGCCGCCGGAGACGGCTCGATGTCGGCATGCGCCATGAACGAGCCGGCTCCTCCTCCCCGCCCTGTGCGACGTGGGCTTGGCCACGTCGTGGCCGCTCGGCACTCGTTGGCCCGGTGACCAAGCTTGCCGCAGTTGTGGCGAGCGTCGTCCTTTGCCGGCTTGGGCTTGCCGGCGGCGCCTCCGCCGGCATCACCTTGCGCCTTGGCATGGCCATCCTTCCGCGCCTTGCGTGGCTTGCCGCGCTTGCGGCCGCTCGTCGAGGAAGAAGGCTCCCCCTTCTTCCCCGTCACCGTGGCCGACATCCCACTCGCTCCCGAGTGAGGAGCGAGCTTCCCGCCGGTGGTGATGGGCCCCGACGAAGACCGCGGGCTCGTCGGTGTCGACGACCTTGAGGCGACCTATCGCCTCCTCGATCGTCATGGTGGAGAGGTCCAGCGAGGACTCGATCGAGCGAGCCATCTCGCTTGTACTTCTCGGGGACGCGGCGAAAGAGCTTCTCGACGGCTCTCTCCTCGTCGTAGGCGTCATCGCCGAACCGCACCATCTTCTGCGAGTAGAGTGTTAAGACGGAGAGCAAAGTCATCAACGTCCTCACCGGCTTGAAGGCCAGGTTCTCCCACTCCTTGCGAAGTGCCCGCAAGTGTGGACTTGCGAGCACCGGTCGGCTGCCGATGCGTGCCGCGGCGATGGCGTCCCAAGCCTCCTTGGCGGTCCGCTTGTGGGAGAGCGAGAAGCTGCATCTCGGCCGGGATCGCGGCGATGAGGGCGTCCGGCCGCCCGTCGATCCTCATGATGGTCGACGTCGCCGTCGTGGACTGCCTCCCACATGTGCCGCACCCGGAGCCCGATCTTCATGATCGCGGCCCACTCGACGTAGTTGGTTTTGGTGAGGGTAGGCCACCCAACACCGGGACCAACATCCTCGACCACCGTCCGACCCCGTAGAGGCCGCGGTCTTGGTCATCCCAGCCCGCCACCGCCGTGCGCGCCTCCTCCGGGAGCGCCATCCCGAGGTGCGCGGGCGTGCTCGGCTGCCCACCGCGCCGCCCGCCGCGCCGCCCGTGGCGCCGCCGCGTCGACGCCGCCATCGGCGAAACGGAGCCGTTGGCGCTGCCGCGCAGCACCTCGACCTCCGCCGCCGCCGCACGTGCTGCCTCCGCCGCTTCTCGCCGCTTCTACCTCCGCTCCGGCTGCTGCCGGCTCCGCCGCCGCCAGCCCTCGATGCCCTTGCTTTCGCCGCGGCGGCTGCCGCGGCCACTCGTTCACGCTCCTCCGCCGCGGCGCGATCGGCCTCCCGCCGACGCCGCGTGTTGGAGGTAGCCGTGTGCCGAGAGTGGCCGTCGGACATGGCTCGCTGCCGGGGGCTGAGCGCCGCTTCCGACGAGCTGCCGCTCGACAACCCGGACGGAGGGAAGTAACCAGGGGCGTTGAGGCTGCTACTCGGTTGGGGCTGCTCCCTTCCCCGTGAAGGGAGGAGCGAGGAGATGCTCGAGGCTGCAAGACAACCTTGCTCGATACCACTTGTTAGTATCTCTAGCCTCACTTTCATGAAGAAGAGGATGACACTAGGAGAGTTGGGGCAATTTTCGTTGGTTTATTTCACACACATCTCACACAATGCCATGCCGGATCGAGGACACGGGGTTACAGATTTATAGCTGCTAGCCAGCCAGAATATGCTAGTCTAAAAGATGCTAACTACCCGTCCTTGATGCCCCTAAAAGCAGTCAAAGATCAGGGGATGTTATCCTATCCTAACAGCCTAACAGACAGTCCTTCACAAAGGACCATGTGTGCTGCAGTCCTATCCTAACAGCCTAACAGACAGTCCTTCACAAAGGACTATGTGTGCTGCAGTCCTATCCTAACAGCCTAACAGACATTTTTACCCTACCAATAAATGGTTATGACATCTAAAAAAAGAATAGTTATGACCAAAACGAATAACACAAATCCTTAAAATAATCACTGCACAAAATCCTGAAAAAAACGCTTGCACAACCAAAATTTTTGGTAACATAATGGGCAAAACTTGGGAAATTCTAATTTTTGGTTTGCGGATGCTCCGCCACACGTCATGCGGAAAAGAGATGTACTCCCTCTGTCTCATGGAACTTTTCTTGAATTTGTTAAAATTTGGATATATTCATACACTAGAAAGTGTCCACGTACATCTAAAATTTGACAAATCTAAGACAACTTTATAGGATGGAGGGAGTACCACATTCGAGTAACTCTACCAAAAATCTTACCAACGGCTTCATGAATCTGGCATCAAACTAAGTGCAAAATGAAGGGGTATAACTAAGTATCTGCAGTGTTGCTCCATCGCAGACACAGGTAATATAACAAGGCAAGAAAGAGGTGCATTGGAGAGAAACGTACCTCCATCACGCCACTTGTCGCCAGTGCAGATCTCAGGTTCCCTTTCTCCTGCTCAGTCAAATGAGAAGTATAAATTGCAATTCTCCACTTGAGAAACTACCTGCTCAATTTGTACCAAGGATCAGAAAATTACCACGACTTTGTAGCCGTATCTAAACTCGGTTTCGCCCTTGAGCACGCGGAACTGCTCTCTAGCGGTGTCAATTATGTCATCCTCATCCTTCATACACAGCGCATAGAAAACGCTCAGATTTTACAATACACAGGTACGAGTAGATTCATAATGCGTATGGTCACAGAGCCAGGGTATGAGATGATCTGATTGTTACTTTGTAGATGACGGTGGCGAGGTTCCTTGCGAGCGTGTCTTTGTAGATGTACTTGCCGAGGAAGTTGTCCTTGGCCGCGAGCATGATCTTAGCGGTGGTGCCGCCGGTGACGATGTTGAGCGGGTACCAGAAGTACACCTGCGGGTGAAGACGGACGGTTTCGTGATTGAAGAAGACGAATACAGTATAATCAGAGGGAGCGAAAGGGCCACGAGGCAGACATTGGCGGTGCGGATGAAGATGACGAAGCGTGGGTTGCCGTCGTCCTCGATCTTGGGGAGCTGCGGCATACGCTTCTGCTGTTGGGACTGCCGGTCCGACCAGCCCCTTCCCCCGCGAGCCTCCACCACCAGCGCGCGCCTCGCCGGCCTCACGGCAGTCCGTGCCAGCTGAAGCCTACACGGCAAGAAACAGCCCGCGCCAGCATCCCCGCGCGTTAGGTGCCGGAGCTGCGCCGGCCGCAGCGATACGCCGCCCACCACCTCCATGGATGCCTCTGTTTCGTCTTGTGTGACTGTCCTTCCTCCGTCGAGGCAGTGGAGGGGAGACGAGGGAAAGATAAGCAAGGAGCTTTAGCTTATCTGGAGAGGAGCCGGCTGGTGACTGGACAAGTGGTAGCTGACACGCGGGCCTTATTTTACTCATGTATAGATACTCCCACCGTTTCTCAAATACTCTACATTTTACGTCTAAAATCTGTTCTAAATTAGTTTACGGTTCAGCTTTGTGTATAAAACGAACTTTTCTATTGGATGCAATTATTTTCAATGTGCCATGAATTAGTGGAAGTAATAATAATAATAAATGCGTTCATTGGGACTACAATCTCGACTTATTGCAAAGAAGAGGCTTTTCAATTAGATTCCCTAATTGGATCGCCGCACTTCTCTTCACCATGACCTCGCGGGTGCTCTTAAATGGGGTGGCCGGTGTGCCTATTCGTCATGGACGGGGCTTACGCTAAGGGGACGCCCCCTTCAAAGAGGATATTCAAAACCTAGAGGCAATCCTTCATAGCTTTTGGAGAGGTGACCGGACTATGCACCAACTTCCAGGAGAGCAGTGTGGTTCCTGTCCGTTGCGGCGCATTGAACCTTGATGACATCCTTGAGGGCATCCTGGCCTCCCGCGCATCCTTTCCCCTTAGATGCTTTGGACTTTCGCTATCGATTCGATCCCTCAAAAGGGTGGACATTCTTCACCTCGAGGATAAATGTGCCAGGAAATTACCAACTTGGAATGGGAAACTCGTCACCACGGCCGGGCACGTTAAGTATGTTATTGCCTCCCAAGCAATCTATCATTTGGCGTCGGGTACCATAAAGTTCATCTGGTAGGGGGGCTAGAGGTCTTGGTGAGCCTAACCCAAGTGGCTGGGCTGCATCCCCTCAGCTCATGTGGCCCCCTCCCAGAAAGTTGGGGCCCAATGTCCCAGAAAGTTGGGGCCCAATGTCCCGGAAAGTTGGGGCCCAATGTGGGACCACTGGAACCTTCTAGAATATTATCGATACGATACCCGAAAAATCCCGAACTTTTCCTGAACCCTAAAATCAACTTTCCTTATATGAATCTTTATCTTCGGACCATACCGAAGCTCCTCGTGATGTCCTGGATCTCATCCAAGACTCCGAACAATATTCGGTCTTACCATAATTAATATCTCATTTCTACCCTAGCGATGTTGAGCGTTAAGTGTGTGACTCTACGGGTTCGAGAATATGTGGACATGATCGAGACACCTCTTTGATCAATAATCAATATCGGGATGTGGATGTCCATAATGATTCCCACATATTCAACGAAGATATTTATCGGTTGCACCACAATGTCGAGGATTCAAACAATCCCGTATTCCACTCCCTTTGTCTCGCGATATTTTACTTGCCCGACATTCGATCATCGATATAACCATAACTAGTTCAATCTCGTTACTAGCAAGTACTCTTTACTCCTACCGTAACAAATTATTCACTTGTGGCTAACGTCTTATTCACATGCTTGCAAGCGGTATAGAATGTGCATTACCTGAGCGGGCCCTGAGTATATCTGTCCGCCACACCGATGGACCACCCAACAAGTACTTTCCGAGATCCCCAAAGACACATTTATGATCACCCAGTTACAAAGTGTCATTTGATGTCCTCAAAGCATTCTTCCTGTATAGGGGAGTAGCATAATCTCATGGTCTAAGGATTGAAGTATTTGATATTGGAAAGCTACAACAATTAAACATTGACATAGTCGTATTGCTTTGCTTAGTTAGGTCTTGTCCATCATGTCATTCTCCTAATGATATGACCTCATTGTTAATTGACAACATATGGCTATCGTTAGGAAACCTTAACCATTATTAACTAATGGACTAGTCTAATAGAGGCTTACTAGGAACACACTGTTGTCTACAAACCCCACAAGTATTAATGTTTCTGCTTAATACAATTCTAGCATGAAGTATAAACATTTATCAAGAACAAGGAAATATGATAATAACTATATTATTTTTGCCTCTAGGGCCTATTTCCAACACAAATGGGAATAAAAACTTCTTCGTCGCCATAAGACCAGCCCAAAAATGAGATTCTCTAGATTTTTCAAGAAACTTGAGACAATGCATTCATGCCAATGTACTTTCTCCTAAGAAGGGTTTGACATATTCCGTCCTCGGTTATTAACTTGAACAAACATTTACCGAGGAGGGACCTATTTGTGATATGAAGGTATTGGATTCAAAGATCTCCTTGATCTTTCGGGTGGCACACGACACTCCATTCTGTCAATCGATATTTTTTTTCTCACTATCTCCTTGCCATAAGAATCTTGACCAGAAATAATCCAATCTTTTTAAGACTCCTCTGGTAACTTGGAAGAATGATATCATATGCAACACCATATTTCTTAGTACTGAGTTGGTAAGAACTAATCTTCGTCCCAAGGATAGTAATTTTCCTTTCTAGCTACATAATATAATTTTGAGTTTGTCCTCCACCATTTTCCATTCGGCATTTATAAGTCTCCGATAATGAACAGGAACACCGAAATACCCAATAGGAAACTGGCGTTGCTAGCAACCAAATAATTCAGCATACAAGTCAACCTGGTCTTGAGCCTCGCCAAAACAAAACAACTCACTCTTATGAAAATTTATTTTCGGACCCAAGAATTGCTCAAACACTGAAAGAATAAACTTCAGGTTCCTTGCTTTTTGCATGTCATGTTCCATAAAGTGAATTGTATCATCAACATATTGAAGAATGGATAATCCACCATCAACCAGATTGTGGTGATCCAGCATATATACCAGTGCATGGTGTAGTATGCAAGTCGTTGACATAACACCAATGAAGCACCATTCCACTAGTATTACATCCCTCAGAGTGGTACAACAGAAACATTTGCGCGTCCAAGACATGTCTATAGAATTACCTCACCGACTCTTTACAAAAGATCAGCACAACCTCCTACTTTACAATGAGGTAAAACCGCAAATAAACTCCAGAAGAACAACTCGTGGACTAGACTTATACTGGCTCTACCTATAGAGGTACTTGACTGGCTAGAGAGACTAGATTGGATTCTACCTACTTAGGTGCTAGGATTAGGGAGCTAGTTCCCTTCTACTTCTAATCTAGATTCTCTCCCTAGTGGATGTAGTGGTTGATTCTGTTGACTCTGCTAGTAGGGTCATGTCTCTTGAAGTAGTTGACTTCCTCTATCATCGAGTTTCACTGTAAATCCTCCTTTGATGCCTCCATATCTAAGCAGGGGGTCAAATAAGGGTGAGTACGAGCGTACTCAGCAAGTTCATTATAGGAAAGAGATGTTTAATGCACTAGCTACAGCCATGCACCAGAAAGTCATAGGCAATGCAAGCTTTTGTAAACATTTCTTCAAAGGTTGCTTTTATTCTGAAAAAATGTGTCCGTCAGCCTTCACCGGGTGTCTAGAACTTCATGGATTTCCTTTCCAGCGGCGTTCGCAGTTCCAAACCCGGAACAGGGAGTGACAAGCCACAATTTGATACACTCTGCAGAGGTGTGTTACTTTACACTCTGCAGATTTAAAATGCAGGTTCCATTGCCCACCACATAGTCATATTCATAATTGTAAAAATAATACTTTGATTTTAAATGCAGGAGTGATAAGTATAATACTTTGCAAGTAATTTGGTAAAAATAATCAAGGTGACATGAGCAAGCGATGAACTTGCATTTCTTGACTACAATATTATGCAGGCAAGGACTTCGATACGGGATAACTCCAATTTTTAAAATAGCATCATTGTCCGGTAAGGACAATGTTTAAAAGATTGTCAAATATGCTATAATGCATAAGTATGAGATGCAATCGTCCTAAGCGTAACCTAACCCCGATGATTTAGGAATTATTGAGTTGTGATGATATATTGAGGGTGTGTTACACTTTTAGAGTGGTTCCACAAACAAGGTTCTTATTAGGGTTTAGTTAGTTGGCTATTGCTAATGAGTTGTATAACAAATCATAACAATGTAGGAACATACAATCATAACAATTGTCACAATTTTAACATGTGAAGAATATTTTTTAGTTTTAGGTTCTATAAGGCATGGCTAATGATTACTTGTTATATACTTCAAAATAATAACTTTTGAAGAACAAGTTCCTTAAGGAATAATAAGTATTTCCAATAATAGCCTCTTACTCCAAAGGTTTATTATGATTCCTAGTTGAATTTCCCAAGTGGGTATTAGATGGATCTTACAAACAAGATCGAGTTCCTAGTCATGTAATGGTTGCATGGTTTAGTTAATCATGAGCATATTAAGCAATTTATTATACATGGTTGCTATCATGGTTGGTTATATCTTACTGGCGATAGACATCTATTGTCTATAGGTCCTATTAGGCATGGTTGATGACTATTTTTTATTTACTTTAAAAGAATAACTTTTGAAGAACATATTACTTAAGTAATAAGAAGTATTTCAATTAAAGCTTATGGTTTCTTGGGTTTGCTCTAGATTCACTAAGTAAGGAATAATTGGTGCCTAAACAAGATGGTTCATAAATATTTAGTTCTTATAGGTTTAGTTGGGTATGGGTATGTGATGTAAAATACTGGACCTCGTTGCTATTAAGGTGGATCACAATGGTTTGATACTAAACCATCATAGTTAAGGATGACGACTTTGAGAATAGGAACTAGGGTTTACATTTAATTGGTCCTACTTGATCATCAAGGTTTTATTAGTATGAATACATGAAATACCAACTTATTAGTAATAAAGCTTCTTTTATTTTACGATAACATGGACATGTATTGAGTTTCTAATTATGAATACATGAATGAAAGTGAAGGTAATATGATCACATTTCATCAGTCCTAAGGTTTTAGAGTTTCACATAAAATTATGAAGTTATAATTTTATTCATAATGGAACTAGGGTTTCCTATTTGTCCAACCATTGTTGAGAAAACATTTGTTGAGTAATGTTGAAGTTAAAAAAATAAATCTTAAGTTCAAGTTACTATTGAGTTTGGCATTTATCTTATTTTCTTTTTATCATTTAAAAGAAAGGATTAATAAGGTAAATGCAATTTAGGATTTTAAATTCCCCTAAGATAATATTGATGCTAATATGATAAAAGAGAATTACGTTTTAATTATTTAATAAATGGATTTTATTTATTTTAGGAAGTTTTACTAATTGTTGAATTTTCTTGAAATTTTGGATAAAAGAAAAGGCTTAAATAATAAAGGTTAAATAATTAATTTTGCATTTTAATAAAAATTCATATTATATTTTTATTGGATAGATTTTATTTTAATGAGTATTTTGATATCTCATTTGTATTTTTCTGAGTTGAAATAAATTTTATATGCATTTGCAAAGTTTCAGATATTATTGGCAGGTGCGGTCTATGGCACCTCAACGACAACGTGGCACTGACCAAGTCAAAATTGACAGGATAGAGGAGTTAGTCACCGGCGAGCGGGGCGGTGATGGTGCCGACGGTACAAGGCTCCCGCGACCCTATGGGCACGCGCGTTCGAGCCGCCCCGATGTGGTGAGACGAATGAGCGGCGCTAGTGACCAATGGTCACCGGAAACGGTGACAGCGAGCAGTGCTGCGGCGGCGCAACTATGGCGAGATCTCAAAACCGAACTATTGGCGGCCCTAGGATGCGATAGAATCTGCTGGAGACGCGGAGGCTCACCCTGATCCTTCCTAGATGGTCGTCGGAGTGAATCATGGATGGAGACGAGCTCCACTTTGCCATTACCGGTGATGGCAGGAGAAAGGGAACCGCTAAATTCACCTAGCTATGCCCTCCCCTTGATGCTGGGCTCCTCCCAGATGATCTACACGACGAGGCGCTCCTCCTCGACCATGCTACATGCTTCAGGGTGCCTCCAGTCGTCGACTTCTTCCACGACTCCGGCGATAGAATGTGGTTTATGGTGATAGATAGAGAGAGCTAGATAGATATGTGAAAGGCGGCGAAAAATTAGGGTTTCACGACGGTCCTCTTCGCTGTTATATAGAGCTATTGATGGTCTATAGCGACGGCACGACGATGACGTTTGGCCGAGATGCTCGGCGATGTTGGTGATAGTTTTGAGCGGGAATCTTGATGTTTTCGGATAGGACGGACGCGGTGGAGCTTGTACTTTCCTTTGATATGGTCGATGGCGTCCGTGTTGGTCGAGAACGGCGGCGGGACGTGGAAGATCTTGCTCACCGGCGTGTCGAGCTCGGGGAAGAAGATGATGTGGTTTGGCTTATGTGGTTATATTGAGACGGTATTTGGATTGGGCTGGGCTGGCTACTGGGCTACTTGGGCTGATACGGTGGGCTAGCATGTGTTGTTGCTTGGCCTGCCCCAGCTGGATTCGCTCTCTCTCTCCACTTCTATTTCTTTTCTCTTTCTATTTTCAAATTCCAATTGAATTCAAATTTGATTTGGAGTAACTTGAGTGTGTGGATTCTGTTGATTTGTATTGAAAATGATTTCCAGACCTTTATTTATATTAGAATTATTCCAGGAGGATTTGTATTGATAGCAACTTAATATTTGAAGTAGGCACAAATGTTAATTGAGATGATTTCATTTCCCTCTCCTTTTGGATTCAATTCTGTTTGGGTTATTTTAAATTTGTGACTTAACTCTAAAATGTAATAGAAGTATCTAGTAGGGTATGGTATTCTAGTAATAATGTTTATATGTGCATTTGTCCCCCTATTATACATATTGCAAAATTTCCCATATGTATCAGAATAGGATTTTTTTATCTTTCTCATCTTGTAGTATTAAAATACTTTTGTTAATACTTGAATATTTCCCTAATGATACGTTAGGTTTTATTTTGTATTACATGGCAATTATTTTCAAGACAAACCTTATTACTTGGTTTCTTGTTCAAGGAAATGATCTTAGGGCATTATTTCATGTGTTGTATTATTCCCAAAGACTTGGAGACTAGTTTAGGTTTATTCCAAAGTCTTTGGTATTGTTTTCTTAAACCTTGGCTTAAAATGTTTAGAATAGATCTTGTTTCTCTCATAGGGCATACATTTTCTCATAATGGGGTTTTTGGGTTATATAACACTTGTGAATTTGGTCCCTTAGATGATATGCTTATTTTTATTTCTAAATATGAACAATTAAGCATACTATTGAGATTTGGTTGTGAGGTTTAGTACTAGAGTTTTCCTTATGCTTACCCATTGAAGCATAAGTTGGAAATGATGTGTGGTTATAGGGTTCTACTTATGATCACCAAGTGATTCACAAGTTAAGGCTGGGATGTGGGCATTGGTTCTAGGTGTGAGTTGACACCATGTTAAATTGGATAGGGTTGCTCTTCCTAACCATTGATAGGATGTTTATCTCAAAATATAGTTAGTATGGCCACAAGTGCTTGGTTAAACAAGGTTTTGATATTCTTCAATTGTTTCTCTACTCAAGATATTGGAGATGGTTTAGGGTTGATAGTATTCTCCCTATGATTTCATGTGGTGGATGATATCTGCTTATCACAGTAGGGTTTAACTTGTACTCCTATATCTCCAAAACATGATCATGCATTATACATGATCAACTTACTTCAATAGATTCTTACTTAAAGTTCTAAGGGGTTTTTGATCATTACCAAATTGTGATGATCATGGTATGGGCTTCCTAAAGTATCACTAGAAGGATCTGGCTATGGTTATATCAGTTGCCTCACTCACTCAACAAGGACTTGGACTATAACCTAGGGGCTACTCAAGAAATGATGATGTGATCATCTAAATATATGGTCTACCTAGGAATTCCACCTTGGTATATTTTGTATCTTGTTCTTTAGGAATTCTGATAAACCTGCTTGTTGTGGTATGCCTCCACCTCCTAGATGCTTCATCTTGGTCCTATCTAAGGTATGGAGGGGGTCAATTCTTTGGTTTGCTTGTATCATGGTACAAGATGATGAAATGGATAATGTGGGAGGATCCTTTTATAGGCTTGAGCATGCTCTAGTATCATGACACCTAGGTAGATGACTCATGTTTTAATTCGAGTTTTAAGGTGCTTGGTTGTGATGCTCTCATCCGTAGCAATCATTTAAGTGGCATTGCTTAGTATGCAAGCTATGTAGATATTTGCATCCTATGTGGCATGGGTATTATCCTCTCATAGCCAAATGGCATTTGTTACTAAATATCTTGTGGATGGTTTTATACTTGCGGATAGTACACTATATCATATATGATTGGCTTTATCTTATAATTGTGGTCAAAATATCAAAATTGATGGTTATGCATAACTTTTGGATGTTTGTTTTTGATTCCACCTAGGCATGATCCTATGAGTTTCAAAATACTCATAGTTTATTTTATTCAAATAGTTTGAACTATAATTCGTAATGTAAATAAATTTAGTTTTGTGATATTCCACATATTTAATAAGTTATGATTCAATTAAGAATGTGTGGCTATTATGCACTTAAAACCTTGTGGTTTACCATATTTGATAATAAGTTTAGAAGTGAATTTAATTGTACACAAAGGTAGTTACTAAATGTTTGAGTGTTAATAATTTAGAGTTTGATTCTTACATAATGGGTTGTTATTTTAATTCACGTGCCATTTGATCTAACCCATAGATCAAATCACTTTTACCCAAAATAGGTTTTAGCAAAGCTAACATGGAAGTTTATAGCACTTCACTTGATGATCTACTTCAATTCCATCAACTCAAGTGAAAGTTCAGTCACTGTGACAAGTTTTATTTGAAAGTACGAAAATTACCCAGATTTTCTATGCATAAATGCAATGCACATATCTGTTTCCTCTCTTTTTGTAACCCCAAATCCTGGGATATTACACAGATGTGGAAACACATCTTCAATTTGTCCATCAGACTTTGCGCATTCAATCATAAAAGCTAGCATATCAACCACTATGTTAAATAACACTGGTGATAATGGGCCGAATTGCCTTAGCCCCTTCTTGGCATGAAATTACTTGGCAATGTAATCATTGAATTCAATGGTACACTTCCTCATGAGACGAAGCTATGAATCAACATACGTCACTGATGGCTGTGAAATATGCCACTTTTTCTCACGTTTAAACCTTTAGCTATGTCAAGAAGTTGACTAAGTTTCCCTCTCAATGTGTTATTAATGACTAATTATTGCAAATATATGCACTATCTTCTATCTTTGAATGGTGTGCAGGAAATAACGTCATAATGGCAAATAGATCTGCAATAACTGAAGAAAATCACGTCACAAATACAACAAAGTTGACCAAACGTCGAAAGGCGGTTCCAGAAGCTTTAGCGGACATCGGTACGGGCAAGCCCTGCCCGTACCGTCCTCCCGTACGGTGTGCCGCAACCTTCCCGAGGTCAAACCCTATAAGTTCTATGAAGGGACCGACGCCAAAAAAAGAGTCATTCGTTGCCAAACAGAGCCACCATTCATCAGATCCATCTACACTACACCGAATGAGATCCACCACCATAGTTCATCCATTTCATCTCACATCTCCTCCATAGCCATAGCCATCACCATTGTACGTAATAGAGATCTCCTTGAGAATTAGCGACCATCGTAAGAATATTGTGATTTCAATTCAAGTATTTGCAACAATATTTTTTTATCTTTGATCTTGATATTATGAGTGAGTTGTCCCCGCGAGCTGCGGGTTGGGGTGAATCCTCGCAGCGTTTATATGCATCTAATCTCATAAATATGTGTAATAATTGAATATGAGCTTTGTAATCTTGTATCTTTGTCTTGTTGTCTCGATTCGATGATCTGCAGGTATACATGTCTATCAGATCGATCAAGGGAAGAGGCTGGATGAGGGGAGAACAGCGTGCTACCGTGAAACCTTAGTGACAGAAAGAGAAAAGTAACAGTACGTGTTTAGTGATTCACTCGGGATCAACGGCACAATTATCTAGCTTAACTAGATGATACCCCGCGCGTTGCTGCGGAAATTAGTTACGGACATTTTGCTCACAAAAGGAACAATCAAAAATAATTCTTGGGGGATTTTTATTTGTTAATAGCCAAGGACCCAAGTCTATTAGATCTCATATTGTGCCATTTTTCATCCTGTAAACATATATTACCATGTTATGCCCACAATGAACAAAAAGAGCAAAATTGTTTGTACGAATTTGGGCCACCAAACATGCTCTTTTGTGCAGAGAAATACTGAAGCACGTAGGTTAAACAAAGACGTGTTTGACATGGTTAATAATTCTGAGAATTTGATATTAACAACTTACAACATATTGCTGCTCTATGTTTATTTTACAATTATATCACAAACCTCCAATTCCTATCAGTCCCAAGAACCAAGTTGGGTCTTAGTTTCTGTTGCTAGCACCAAATAGAGATATTGGTTTATAATTATCCTTACAAAATGAGATTTAACAGAAACTACCAAAATTAGTAGAGCTCTTGTACGTTCCTCTATACATTGAGTTATAGACGCATCCTGACAGTATGCTAACTCTGACGTTGTCTTCTAGCTCTGCCCCAGTTCACACATACTACATAGTTTGTACCTGACTCAAAAAAAACTTGATCCTACAATTTGAACATAAGAACCGAGGCGTGTAACCCACGCAGCATTGATTCTCGTTATGGATTCTGTATTTCCGTATCTGTCTACGAAAGCTACACTAATTAGGTTTCCATCTTTCGCCTGAAATTCCCAACCTGAAGCCCAATATAAGATTTAATCAAATATCCCTGAACCTCTCCTAGAAGATATCATAAAAGGAAATGCCTGAATCTCACCTGGCCATAGAGATGCGGAGCCATGGAAACAGGTGCTAAGTGAACTGGATGACCACTGCGTACATGTTGAGATAACCAGACATGACACATCGATGGATGCAGTGATAATGCACGAAACAATCAGCCACCATAGGGACTATGCCATCCAATTCGAAGCACAACTCAGGCCTCACGTGATATGGTGCTTGGAAATGGGCAAGAAGACCTACCTGGATTCGAAAATAAATTATATCTTGTCAATCAGCAACACAAACAAAAAACCGAATTTAATAAAACGAACAGGAGATATCCGGATGAACATAGCTAGCAAGATATGTGGTGAGTGGAGAGGAATATATAGTACCAGACATCCAGCCAGGATGGCGACGCTTCGTCTGTAGATGTTGTGGTTAGTAATTAGCACGATAAAATCAGAAACAAAGGAAGCACCAATATTAGGAGAACTGAACCGAATGCACCTCTCTTGTGGGAGATGAATGGTGGCTGCGCCAATAGTTAGCATTGATTATTTTTTAAATGGAGCATTTGTGTTTTGGGAGAAGCGTCTCTTTGTTGCCAGCATGAAACTACTTGTGCATTAGCATTGATTTTCCATAATTATGTTGTTTAAATTGTTAGCAAAAGAATGATAACGTGGAGCTGCACGTTGATAGAAACATGTTAGTGGGAAGACACATGGCAGCCTAGTATTGGCTAGAGATGATTGATGAGGTGGACATCTTGCATGTTGAGAGAAATACTCTTAGTAGGTTGCTCCAATTTAGATATTATACTCACGGTATGTATTTCCTAAAGTGGAGTAGAAATACTCTTAGTAGGTTGCTCCTAAAGTGGAGTAGATTCTTTGGTATTTATTCATTTATATAATTAATAAATGTTGTTACTTGCGGTTGTGGAAACAATGGTTGGACCAAGAGGCTCTTGTCACCTCGCTTTAGGGTAAAGAGTATTTACGGATGTGCTGCTCACAAATCTCTTATCACTATTTTATTTTCTACACATTGGCACTTCATTTTTGTGTGCGTGTGCGTGTGCAGATGTGCGTGTGTGTGTGTGGGTGTGCGTGTGTGTATATTAAAAATTCTATGCTTAATTGTACCTTTGGAAAAAAAATGCTAGACGGATTATTTTTGCAAGT
Source organism: Lolium rigidum (assembly GCF_022539505.1). Classification (NCBI taxonomy): domain Eukaryota; kingdom Viridiplantae; phylum Streptophyta; class Magnoliopsida; order Poales; family Poaceae; genus Lolium; species Lolium rigidum. The sequence continues at coordinate 184,305,608 of NC_061509.1, forward strand.
TTGAATTGAACTTGATAACTTGTATACAACTCGATCGGTCGACTAAGACTTTCAACTGATTATCTTCACTAAGTATTAGCAAAACCGTGACAAATGGTAAACATGAAGAATGAGCATGCATGAACACACACAACCGCAAAAAAAAAAAACAGCCTCAAAGAAGAGCATCAAGTAGATAACACAATCACATGCGCACAGGTAACAACGTACGGTTGGTGTTTATCCATATTTTGACTTTTTCCATATATAAAAGTCTCCTCTTGCGGTTGTACTAGTAGGTTATAAGTAGACTCACAAGATCCCTGCATTTTGGGACAAATTGCAGATGACCTTTTGATTCTTATGGCTGAGCAGGGTGTTGCGGTCACTCTCTTCCCGGCAGCTGAGGAAGACGACCTCACGGCATGCCTGTATCCACGTCCTACCAGGCTACCAGCCGGTATTTGCTTATATACTGTTGGTTTGCAGTTATCACCTATGCATGCCAGTCAAAGAACACTAGCATGGCATCCGGTGCTTCACGGACTGTCAGGTGAGCACGCGTCTTCACAATCATCCTCATAGACATTGATACACACTGACATACCGCTGATCATCCTGGACGATCATGTGTCCTCTACATGGCGGCATATAGAACTAATCTCTTGTAGCTCTGCGTTGCATGTTTGAGCAGGTTTCAGAAGGACGCCGACGTGCAGCACTTGAGGACGAGCCCTAGTTTGGAGAGCCTAGCACAACAAACGGGAAAGAAGCGCAGGAAATCCCATGATCCACGGAGCTGGTTTCGGCAGGGAGGTTCTGCTGCCTCCCCTGATCAGAAACAGCGAAAGGAGAGGCCGCTGTCGCGGGCGTTCTCGGAGGAGTTCGAGTCGCTGGTGCACGGCGGCGAGCAGCAGAACCGCTTGTACTTCTTCTTGGACCCTCGTGGGGAGGTGATCCACCTGTGGCACAAGGTGTTCCTGGCGGCGTGCCTGGCGTCGCTGTTCGTGGACCCGCTGTTCCTGTACCTGACGGGCACGCGGCGTGACCTGTGCGTGGAGTTCTCCTACTCTCTGGCGCTCACGCTGTCCATGATCCGGTCGCTGCTGGACGTGTTCTACGCCGTCAACATCCTGTTCCGGTTCCGCACGGCCTTCATCGCGCCGTCGTCGCGGGTGTTCGGCAGAGGGGAGCTGGTGATCAGCCCATACCAGATCGCCAGGAGGTACCTCGCCTGGGCCTTCTGGTTCGACCTCTTCGCGGCGCTGCCTCTGCCGCAGCTGGTGGTGTGGTCCGTGGTGCCGAGGCTGAGGGAGTACTCCGCGACGGCCAGCAGGAAGAACGTCCTCCGCTTCAGCATCATCTTCCAGTACCTGCCGCGGCTGCTCCAGATCTTCCCGCTCACGAGGCGGATCGTCATGGCGACGGGGGTGATGACGGAGAACGCCTGGGCCGGAGCCGCCTACAATCTCATACTCTACATGCTCGCCAGCCACGTGCTGGGCGCGCTCTGGTACCTTTTCTCGGTGCAGAGGCAGGAGGCGTGCTGGATGGAGGCGTGCCGCCTGGAGGCCCCGGCGTGCCAGCCTCGCTTCTTCGACTGCCGAACCGTGAGCAGCAGCAGCAACAGGACCATCTGGTACGCGCTCACCAACATCACGACCCTCTGCGCTCCCAGCAACAGTGGCTTCTACCCGTTCGGGATCTACGCCGAGGCGTTCGAAGCCAAGCTCACCACCGCCTCCTTCACGCACAAGTACTTCTACTGCTTCTGGTGGGGGCTCAAGAACCTCAGCTGCCTAGGCCAGAACCTCTCCACCAGCCTGTCCATCGGCGAGATCAGCTTCGCCATCGTCATCGGCGTCCTCGGCCTTGTGCTCTTCGCGTTGCTCATCGGAAACATGCAGTCCTACCTCCAGGCCACGATGGTCCGGCTGGAGGAGTGGCGGACGAAGCGGACGGACATGGAGCGGTGGATGCAGCACCGGCAGATCCCGCGGCCGCTCAAGGAGTGCGTCAGGAGATACCACCAGTACAAGTGGGTGGCCACCCGCGGCGTCGACGAGGAGGCTCTGCTGGAGGATCTCCCCATGGACATCCGCCGTGACATCAAGCGGCATCTCTGCCTGGACCTGGTTCGGAGGGTGCCACTGTTCGACGAGATGGACGAGCGGATGCTGGAGGCCATCTGCGAGCGGCTGCGGCCGGCGCTCTACACGCGGGGCACGCGGTTGGTGCGGGAGCTGGATCCCGTCGACTCCATGCTCTTCATCATCAGGGGCCACCTCGACTCCAACACCACGCAGGGCGGGAGGTCCGGGTTCTTTAACTCGTGCCGGATCGGAGCGGGGAGTTCTGCGGGGAGGAGCTGCTGACGTGGGCGCTGGACCCGCGCCCCGCCGAGGCGCTGCCGAGGTCCACGCGCACCGTGCGCGCCGTATCCGAGGTCGAGGCGTTCGCGCTCGTCGCCGACGACCTCCGGTTCGTGGCCTCGCAGTTCCGGCGCCTACACAGCGCGCGCATCCGCCACAGGTTTCGGTTCTACTCCCACCAGTGGCGCACCTGGGCCGCATGCTTCATACAGGCCGCGTGGCGACGGCACAAGCGGCGACGCGCGTCGATGGAGCTCAGGATACGCGAGGGCGGCAGCGAGGCGTGGCCGGGAGGAAGCGTCAGGCGCCGTCGCTACAGTTGCGACGGCAAGTTGCTCAGGAAACCCATGGAGCCGGACTTCGCGGTGGAAGAAGAAGACTGAAGCACTTCGAGTCAAGCATGCATGCTTCGAGTTCTCAAGTACTTCTAGTGTGGTTTATGTAGTGTCTGTAAAGACTTTCAAGTGTAATATGGGTTCAAGATTGCTTACACTGCTTTGTTGAAATAAGTTTTTGTCCCGCTTTATAAATAAAGCAACCACATCTATACAGTTTTAAGTACAGGCTGAAACAAGAACTAACGATCACCATAAGGTCTGTTGCTGGAGCCACAACACAACATGCCCGAAAGAAGAACAAAAAATCCAAACGATAATACCCTAAGACAAAGGGCAACTCAGAGGCTGGATGGCTTAGAATGCGATGAGCCGCCGCAAGAAGATCCTCTAACATGCCATTCAGACGCTCCTTGTTCCGCTGTCTACACAACGGTACCACTGCTGCAACAAAGCCAAGAAATTGTAGACATAGTCAGAAGCGCGTCGAAGAAAGATATGCTCTATCACCATCTTGTTACGCACAGTCCATAAGGTCCAGGTCAAAGCCGCGAACAATAACCAGAAGAGGCGCCTCCTCCTGTCGGTGTTGTTCGCGTGGGCCTCAATGAACTCTCCGAGGACTGAGGCCTGCCACTCAGGTCCCAGAGCCTCATGCAAGAAATTCCAAAGGAAGCGACCTCCACACCCGATGGAAGGCGGTCTCTAAGCATTTGCCACAAGAAGATTTGCGTCATAAGAGGAATCGGCACTTTGAAAAGCGGGGACGTCCAAGATAGGTGTGGCCCCCCTAAAAAGGGAAATATAGGGTGATATCACTAAGAACATGCCATAAGTAGTAAGGCGCAGGAGGGAGAGTCTACCCCGCCCGGAGGTCCCTCCGGGAGGAGGTTCCGCAACGATTCCAAACGCAGGGCCTCTCCCTGGGTCAGGCCTCGGCGGAACTGGATATCCCAATCCCCCTGAGCAGCTTTTTCAACTAGAATAGATGGGTCGGCACAAATGGCAAACAGTTCCAGAAAGTCCTGCTGAATGGGTCAGTCGCCAAGCCAAGGATCAACCCAGAACATGGTCACTCTACCATCACCTATGGAGAGGGATAACCCAGCTCTGATCCTGTTCTTAATGTCCTGGAGGGACCTCCAAAAATGAGATCCCTCCCGATGCTCGCAACAAGTAGCGGCCGGCCATGCAAGTACTTAGCCTTCACCAACTTCAGCCAAAGGCCCCCGTCATCTGGTATGATCCTCCATACCCATTTCAAAATTAGGGCCACATTCATGTGTCGAGAGGAGATAATGCCTATGCCCCAAGATCATTGGGGGGCACACATCGACCCATTTGACCACGTGTTATTGTTGCGGCTCGTCTGGCCCTGCCAGAAGAAGCGTGAAACCTCCTTGTAAAAGGTGCAATGCATCCCCTCGGGGAGGAGATACAGCCCCATGATATACATGGGAAGACTGGATAGGCAGGAATCAATGAGCACTGTCTTTCTACCCTTGGAGGTGAACCTACCGCACCATGGTTTCGCCTTCAATCTCACTTTCCCCGCCAAGGGGGCGAGATCTCTAATGAGGATCCTAGAATCCCTAACAGGTACTACTCCCAGGTAGTTCACAGGGAATGTCGACAACTTGCAATTTAGGTTGTCAGTGATCCGCTGTTGGACTTCCGGGGGGTACCCCAAGGCCACTACCTCAGTTTTTCAAAGTTAATCTCGAGGCCAGACATGACCTCAAAACAGAGGAGTAGGATCTTGAGGTTCAAGATGTCGAGGTCCGATCCTTCGAAAATAATCATGGCATCGTCCGCATATTGGAGGAGGGTAACCCCACCGCCAGGGATGAGGTGCCCGACCACTCCAGTAATATGGCCCGAGATCCTAGCCCTCTCCAGGATCTTGGCAAGGGAGTCTACTGCGGCGTTGAAGAGGATATGGGACAACGGGTCCCCTGGTGCAGCCCACACGCCGGCCTAAAATAGGGACCCAATTCCCCATTTATGTTAATGGTCGTACTACTAGTCGAAACGGTTTGCATAATCCAACCAATCATCTGGTCATCAATGCCCCTCCTCTCGAGAACCTGATGGAGGAAGCACCAATCCAAGCGATCGCACGCCTTCTGGAAGTCTAGTTTTAAGAAGACACCCCACTGGTGTCGACTCTTCACCTCATGAACAATCTCATGAAGTGCTAGAATTCCATCGTGGATGTGCTGGCCTTTGAGGAAGGCGGACTAGTATTGGCTTCTTAAAACATCTGACATATTGTTACAGAACTTGACAACAGGAACCTTATTCACTTGAGCTGACACATTGCCAACAGAAGCTGCTTTTGCCGCAAACCTAGTAAATGAGTTGCTTGCAGAACAGGGATGTCACCAACAACATGAGTTTGCTCCCCTGTAACAGGTGATGACATGGAATCCGAAACGTTTGATCGAACAGCAGTTTCAAAACATACAAAATATGTAGGTGCAATATTCTGGTTACAAGGAACATTCCTGAGACGACGAATGGATGATTTTCATAACATCGAAGTAGCACAACCATCAATTCCTTGCGCATTGGGAGACATTGTATTTGCAGCACCTCCAACATCATACAAAGGACCAACAGAAGAATCTCTCTCAACACTTATTCCAGTATCCACTTCCTCATTAACAGCAAGTTCAGTCCAACCTTGCACGAGCCTACTCATTAGACTAGTGATACCAAATGCAACTCACCCATCAATCTAGCAACCTTGTCTTGACGTTGCATCAACAATCAAGAAAGGAACTATTTCAATTAATATGTACACTATAATATGAATTTTGCGCACAAAAAGAAGAAACATAGAAAAAATATTCTGTGGAGTGTTTAATGCATCGTACATGTTTCGGGCAGTTTGGAGCGGTATTCGTATAAATCCATCGTTCATAACTAGATGTGCCTCCAAACAAATTGAAATTGACAGCAAGGTGCGGCTTTAACTGATAGATAAACAAACAAAAGCATCACACTGGACTATAACAAAAATACAGAGATATATAAACACTAAAAGAAATTATCAATTGGTAGCAGAATGAGGAGAACATGTTTAACTTGCCTCAAGATTACCATAACCTGACCCATCCCTCTTCGAGTCGACATCAAGAACAGTATCAACATCTTTCTTTGACCATATAGTGACAACAAAACACCTATCTGAAAGATTAAGGTCGAGAGAGCTGATATACAATGAGTCAACATGCAGTAACTGCACATGGAACACAGAACCTCAAGAAGGTTTCCCAGTAGAAAGCTCCTCATGCAATCTATCACAAAAAAAATGACAAATGTTCATGTTCTGAACATTACTAATGTTATCCTGCATATATAAATGGCGAATAAATGATTATTCAGCTAAGAATAATGTGAATGTGACCAAGAAAACATATAAATTAAGAAAACTAAATAAAAAAGTGTTTAAAACCTATAGGAGAACAATATACCAGTATGGGATAACATCTGTTGCTGACTTTGTTTGATGTGGTTGGTACGAGCAAAGAGCAAAGCAAGTACATCATCCAAATTTGCTTGAAAATATCATCATCTTGTGTCATCTCTGCCAACATGGTAAAGACACCAGTAATCTTTGGCGTACTGCTATGGCGAGGAAATAACAAAGGACCAAGACAAGCCTCAATAACATCATCTATTGTATATACCATAGGAATCTCTCCTCGCGGAAGACCGAGTGTACGGGAAATAAAATAAGAGGAATTATGCCACGACCAGGTATGACAAACTCTCGAGAAAGCTTATCATATCTACGAACCAACCAGTTTATCAAAGGATTATGCAGAACATGACACTTGATGTCAAGCAATGTTCCAAGATCCATATCCTCAATTCCTTTCTTCTGACCAGCACTTAGATGTTCATATAACCTCACAACAGGCAAAGGAGAGGCCCTATTCCTAGCACGTTCACTAGCATTCAACATTTTGCGAACAGCTAACTGATCACCGCCATGTTTCTTATTGTCCACCATGGAAATAAAAAGCTACAAAAGCAGAAACAAATGAAAACACCGCTATAATGGAAAAAATAACTTAAACTTTCAGTAAGCAACAATTTTTTTGTATTAGTTCGGTACAGAAAGCAAGCAACACATTGAATTAACATGCGGTATAGTGTGGTTTGTATGATCTCGTAGCTGCCTCCTGTTGAGGAGCTAATTCTTAGGGACATCCATGATAACAAGTGGAAGTTCATACACAAGAAAAAGGTTAGTGAATATATCAAGCCCACCCAAGTCTAACGACAATATAAAATTGAATAAGTCATAAGATCTGGATATATTAAACACTGAAACAACAGGGTGGACTAGCAAGAACATCCATAGGAAAACACAAGAACACAATACATAACCAACTTATCAACAACAGCCAGCTCTAGGGCGTTGCTGCTGTGGTGACCCTGCATACCACTGCATGTTGTAGTATGCCAGTCGTTGATATAACATTCACGAAGTACCATTCCGCAAATATTACATCCCTCAGAGTAGTACAACAGAACATAGCAGGGGTCCATAACTCATTCACTTATTATTACAAGCATCAAACATATATTGTCTTGGAGCTCCTCTTGGGTCCTCAGAGGGATACTCCTGGGTTCGAGGTGAACCCAACTTAGCTTACAACAGACGAGTCTCATTAAACTATACATTTATTGCCTCGAGCAGCTAAATACTAAAAGTTTGGGCTGCTCGGTTACTACTACTACTGGATGTCTCTAGGCTTGATCTCCTCCGGAAGCCTCCCCGGATCCGTAGACTATGAGATAGTCTACGCCTTCAACACCTCCTGAGAGGTCCGGTTCATCGTAGCCGATGATCTCGGCTCCTTCATTGCTTGTCGTAGTCCTCCTCCGGACGATTCAGACAATCTAAGCATGGGATTTAAGAGTGGTATGAGTACGAGCGTACTCAACAAGTTCATTATAGATAAGAGGTGTTTAATGCACTAGCTACGATATTAGACCAGAAAGTCTAATATCAATGCAAGTTTTGATAAACATTTCTTCAAGAGATTGCTTTTATTTCAAAGAGCTATGTCCGTCGGCCTTCACCGGTTTACTAGAACTTCATGGAGCTCCTTTCCGGCCGCGTTCGCGGTTCCTCATCCCGGAACGAGGAGTGACAGGTCACAATTCTTTACACTCTGCAGAGGTGTGTTGCTTTACCCATAAGAGATCTTAACCTTGGTGCCAACCGAGCAGCTTTCCGTCCACACTTCCTTCGGTGTGAGGCCCGGTATAAGGTCTAGCCAATCATGTTCCTCCGCTACCTCGGACACCCACCCTTTGTTGCATACCCCGACCCTGGGTCCTCGCCGGTCCCATTATTCCCACTCACGGGTGGACCCCGACCACGACAACAGTTTGGGACTCGTTAACCAAACTCCTTCGCCGGTAGCTGCAACCCATCATAGACCGCAATACCGTGGGGACTTAAGGCCTCCCCGACCAACCGCTTGCACTTCGAGCGACAAGTGTCTACGGACTATGCCGTGGGGACTTAAGGCTTCCCCAGCCAACCGCTTGCCCTGACAGATACAAGTGTCTACGGTAAAGCGCATCCGTTGATGAACGAGAGGTGGAAAAACTTTTGACTATTCCGTCCCACTCCGGATCTTATGGTTAACACGGGTATTACGGCACAAGAATCACTGGACGACATTTGTTGTTAATCCTAGATGGATATTAACCTTTGCAATGGAACCTCCACCATATCAACACAATCCATGGTTCCATTGCCCACCACATAGTCATATTCATAGTTATGAAAGTAGTGGTTTTGGTTTTTATGCAATAGTGATAACCATAATACTTTGCAAGTAATTTGATAGAAATAGTCAAATGACATGAGCAAGTGATGAACTTGCCTGAACACTGCAAAGTTTTGCAGTTGGAAGATGTGGACTGACCCTTGTCCTCTGTCTCTGAAAAATAGCATCATTGTCCGATAAGGGCAATGGTTAAAGAAGCAATTATGCATGATTCCAGTTTTAGGGTTTGTTTCCCCCTTCCGATGTCGTTATTATTTCATGTAAGAGATTAATACTAAGAATAGTTTGAGGATACTTGATTTAAAGTAAAATACAACCTTGAAATGTTGTCAAGGTGTTTTTAAAGTCCAATTGCATTGATGGACTTATTTTCATTAATGAAAATAATATGTGTGATTGATACGTCTCCAACGTATCGATAATTTCTTGTGTTCCATGCCACATTATTGATGTTATCTACATGTTTTATGCACACTTTATGTCATATTCGTGCATTTTCTGGAACTAACCTATTAACAAGATGCCGAAGTACCGATTCTTGTTTTCTGCTGTTTTTGGTTTCGAAATCCTAGTAACGAAATATTCTCGGAATCGGACGAAATCAACGCCAAAGATCTTAGAATCCCCGGAAGCATCCGGAACACACGAGAGGGACCGGAGGGGGGCACGGAGCCCACCACACCATGCCCTGGCGCGGCCTAGGGGGGCCCACGCCCCCCTAGGGTTTGGCCAGCCCTTCGACCCCCTGGCGCCGCCTCTTCGCCTATAAGAAGCCCCTGGATCAGAAAACCCGACAACGATTGACGAAACCCACGAAAACCTTCCAGAGCCGCCGCCATCGCGAAGCCAAGATCTGGGGGACAGGATCTCTGTTCCGGCACCCTGCCGGAGCGGGGAAGTGCCCCCGGAAGGCTTCTCCATCGACACCGCTGCCATCTCCACCGCCATCTCCATCACCGCTGCTTGCTCCCATGAGGAGGGAGTAGTTCTCCATCGAGGCTCGGGGCTGTACCGGTAGCTATGTGGTTCATCTCTCTCCTATGTGCTTCAATACAATAATCTCATGAGCTGCCTTACATGATTGAGATTCATATGATGATGCTTGTAATCTAGATGTCATTATGCTAGTCAAGTGAGTTTTACTTATGTGATCTCCAGGAGACTCCTCGTCCCACGTGTGTAAAGGTGACGAGTGTGTGCACCGTGTGGGTCTCTTAGGCTAGATTTCACAGAATACTTATTCACTCGTTGAATGGTATAGTGAGGTGCTTATTTATATCTCTTTATGATTGCAATGTGTTTGTATCACAATTTATCTATGTGCTACTCTAGCAATGTGTTATTAAAGTAGTTCTATTCCTCCTGCACGTGTGTAAAGGTGACAGTGTGTGCACCGTGTTAGTACTTGGTTTATGCTATGATCATGATCTCTTGTAGATTATGGAGTTAACTATTGCTATGATAATATTGATGTGATCTATTCCTCCTACATATGCATGAAGGTGACGAGTGTGCATGCTATGCTAGTACTTGGTTTAGTCTATTGATCTATCTTACACTAAAGGTTACTAAAATATGAGCATTATTGTGGAGCTTGTTAACTCCGGCATTGAGGGTTCGTGTAATCCTACGCAATGTGTTCATCATCCAACAAAAGTGTAGAGTATGCATTTATCTATTCTGTTATGTGATCAATGTTGAGAGTGTCCACTAGTGAAAGTGTAATCCCTAGGCCTTGTTCCTAAATACTGCTGAGTTACTACTGCTTGTTTATTGTTTTTCTTGCGTTACTACTGCTGCATTACTACGCTTGTTTACTTGTCCCGGGCAAAGCACTTTTCACGGTGTCGTTGCCGTTGCTACTACTTATTCATACCACCTGTATTTCACTATCTCTTCGCCGAACTAGTGCACCTATTAGGTGTGTTGGGGACACAAGAGACTTCTTGCTTTGTGGTTGCGGGGTTGCATGAGAGGGATATCTTTGACCTCTTCCTCCCCGAGTTCGATAAACCTTGGGTATCCACTTAAGGGAAACTTGTCAGCTGTTCTACAAACCTCTCGCTCTTGGAGGCCCAACACTGTCTACAAGAATAGAAGCTCCCGTAGACATCAAGCACTTTTACTGGCGCCGTTGCCGGGAGGAAAGGTAAAAAGGCACTCATACTACGGTCTCGGGTAAAGTATTTTTCCGGCGCCGTTGTGTGTGTGCTCAAAGCTATTTCCTTTAGATCCTGCAATTGCATCTTGTTGTTTCTTGTTTACACTAGTTTGGCATAATGTACAAGAGTGAGCTTCTTATTCTATTTCCTGATTTAAAACATGGATTGTTTGATGCGAAAATTAAAAAACCTATGAAATCTTCTTTGCATGCTTGGTAGTAATATTAGTATGAACGCTTTGAACACCATTGTTGACAATAATATAGAAAGTTCTAAGCTTGGGGAAGCTGGTTTTCATGATCTTTTTAGTCCCCCAAGCATTGAGGAGAAAATTTTCTTTGATGATACTTTGCCTCCTATTTATGATGATTATAAAGATAGTGGTCTTTTGGTGCCACCCACTATGGAGAGTAAATTTTGTTGTGATTATACTATGCCTCCTACACTTGATGAGAATAATAATGATAGCTACTTTGTTGAATTTGCTCCTACTACAACTAATAAAATTGATTATGCTTATGTGGAGAGTAATAATTTTATGCATGAGACTCATGATAAGAATGCTTTATGTGATAGTTATATTGTTGAGTTTGCTCATGTTGCTACTGAAAGTTATTATGAGAGAGGAAAATATGGTTGTAGAAGTTTTCATGTTACTAAAACACCTCTCTATGTGCTGAAATTTTTGAAGCTATACTTGTTTTATCTTCCTATGCTTGTTACTTTGCTCTTCATGAACTTGTTTATTTACAAGATTCCTATGCATAGGAAGCATGTTAGACTTAAATGTGTTTTGAATTTGCCTCTTGATGCTCTCTTTTGCTTCACATACTATCTCTTGCGAGTGCATCATTAAAACTGCTGAGCCCATCTTAATGGCGAAAAAGAAAGAACTTCTTGGGAGATAACCCATGTGTTATTTTGCTACAGTACTTTGTTTTATATTTGTGTCTTGGAAGTTGTTTACTACTGTAGCAACCTCTCCTTATCTTAGTTTTGTGTTTTGTTGTGCCAAGTAAAGTCTTTGATAGTAAAGTAAGTACTAGATTTGGATTACTGCGCAGAAACAGATTTCTTTGCTGTCACGAATCTGGGTAAAATTCTCTGTAGGTAACTCAGAAAATTATGCCAATTTACGTGAGTGATCCTCAGATATGTACGCAACTTTCATTCAATTTGAGCATTTTCGTTTGAGCAGGTCTGGTGGCCTAATAAAATCCATCTTTACGGACTGTTCTGTTTTGACAGATTCTGCCTTTTATTTCGCATTGCCTCTTTTGCTATGTTGGATGAATTTCTTGATCCATTAATGTCCAGTAGCTTTATGCAATGTCCAGAAGTGTTAAGAATGATTGTGCCACCTCTGAACATGTGAATTTTTATTGTCCACTAACCCTCTAATGAGTTTGTTTCGAGTTTGGTGTGGAGGAAGTTTTCAAGGGTCAAGAGAGGAGGATGATATACTATGATCAAGGAGAGTGAAAGCTCTAAGCTTGGGGATGCACCCGGTGGTTCATCCCTGCATATATCAAGAAGACTCAAGCGTCTAAGCTTGGGGATGCCCAAGGCATCCCCTTCTTCATCGACAACATTATCAGGTTCCTCCCCGAAACTATATTTTTATTCGGCCACATCTTATGTGCTTTACTTGGAGCGTCTGTGTGCTTTTGTTTTTGTTTTTGTTTGAATAAATTGGATTACATCATGCTTGTGTGGGAGAGAGACACGCTCCGCTGGTTCATATGAACACATGTGTTCTTAGCTCATAATATTCATGGCGAAGTTTCCTCTTCGTTAAATTGTTATATGGTTGGAATTGGAAAATGATACATGTAGTAATTGCTATAATGTCTTGGGTAATGTGATACTTGGCAATTGTTGTGCTCATGTTTAAGCTCTTGCATCATATACTTTGCACCTATTAGTGAAGAAATACATAGAGCATGCTAAAATTTGGTTTGCATAATTGGTCTCTCTAAAGTCTAGATAATTTCTAGTATTGAGTTTGAACAACAAGGAAGACGGTGTAGAGTCTTATAATGTTTTCAATATGTCTTTTATGTGAGTTTTGCTGCACCGGTTCATCCTTGTGTTTGTTTCAAATAAGCCTTGCTAGCCTAAACCTGGTATCGAGAGGGAATACTTCTCATGCATCCAAAATACTTGAGCCAACCACTATGCCATTTGTGTCCACCATACCTACCTATACTACATGGTATTTTCCCGCCATTCCAAAGTAAATTGCTTGAGTGCTACCTTTAAAATTCCATCATTCACCTTTGCAATATATAGCTCATGGGACAAATAGCTTAAAAACTATTGTGGTATTGAATATGTAATTATGCACTTTATCTCTTATTAAGTTGTTTGTTGTGCGATAACCATGTTTACCGGGGAACGCCATCAACTCATTGTTGAATTTCATGTGCGTTGCTATGCATGTTCGTCTTGTCCGAAGTAAGGGCGATCTACACTGAGTTGAATGGTTTGAGCATGCATATTGTGAGAGAAGAACATTGGGCCGCTAACTAAAGCCATGATTCATGGTGGAAGTTTCAGTTTTGGACAAATATCCTCAAATCTCTAATGAGAAAAGAATTAATTGTTGTCAAATGCTTAAAGCATTAAAAGAGGAGTCCATTATCTCGTTGTCTATGTTGTCCCGGTATGGATGTCTAAGTTGAGAATAATCAAAAGCGAGAAATCCAAATGCGAGCTTTCTCCTTAGACCTTTGTACGAGCGGCATAGAGGTACCCCTTTGTGAAACTTGGTTAAAGCATATGTATTGCGGTGATAATCCAGGTAGTCCAAGCTAATTAGGACAAGGTGCGGGCACTATTGGTACACTATGCATGAGGCTTGCAACTTATAAGATATAATTTACATGATGCATATGCTTTATTGCTACCGTTGACAAAATTGTTTCATGTTTTCAAAATCAAAGCTCTAGCACAAATATAGCAATCGATGCTTTTCCTCTATGGGGGACCATTCTTTTACTTTTATTGTTGAGTCAGTTCACCTATCTCTCTCCACCTCAAGAAGCAAACACTTGTGTGAACTGTGCATTGATTCTTACATATTTGCATATTGCATTTGTTATATTGCTTTGCATTGACAATTATCCATGAGATATACATGTTATAAGTTGAAAGCAACCGCTGAAACTTCATCTTCCTTTGTGTTGCTTCAATACCTTTACTTTGAATTATTACTTTATGAGTTAACTCTTATGCAAGACTTATTGATGCTTGTCTTGAAGTGCTATTCATGAAAAGTCTTTGCTTTATGATTCAGTTGTTTACCCATGTCATATACATTGTTTTGATCGCTGCATTCACTACATATGCTTTACAAATAGTATGATCAAGTTTATGATGGCATGTCACTCCAGAAATTATCTTTGTTATCGTTTTACCCGCTCGGGACGAGCAGAACTAAGCTTGGGGATGCTGATACGTCTCCAACGTATCGATAATTTCTTGTGTTCCATGCCACATTATTGATGTTATCTACATGTTTTATGCACACTTTATGTCATATTCGTGCATTTTCTGGAGCTAACCTATTAACAAGATGCCGAAGTGCCGGTTCTTGTTTTCTGCTGTTTTTGGTTTCAGAAATCCTAGTAACGAAATATTCTCGGAATCGGACGAAATCAACGCCCAAGTTCTTAGAATCCCGGAAGCATCCAGAACACACGAGAAGGGACCGGAGGGGGGCACGAGCCCACCACACCATGCCCTGGCGTGGCCTAGGGGGCCCGCGCCCCCTAGGGTTTGGCCAGCCCTTCGACCCCACGGCGCCGCCTCTTCGCCTATAAGAAGCCCCTGGATCGAGAAAACCCGACAACGATTGACGAAACCCACGAAAACCTTCCAGAGCCGCCGCCATCGCGAAGCCAAGATCTGGGGGACAGGATCTCTGTTCCGGCACCCTGCCGGAGCGGGGAAGTGCCCCCGGAAGGCTTCTCCATCGACACCGCTGCCATCTCCACCGCCATCTCCATCACCGCTGCTGCTCCCATGAGGAGGGAGTAGTTCTCCATCGAGGCTCGGGGCTGTACCGGTAGCTATGTGGTTCATCTCTCTCCTATGTGCTTCAATACAATAATCTCATGAGCTGCCTTACATGATTGAGATTCATATGATGATGCTTGTAATCTAGATGTCATTATGCTAGTCAAGTGAGTTTTACTTATGTGATCTCCGGAGACTCCTCGTCCCACGTGTGTAAAGGTGACAGTGTGTGCACCGTGTGGGTCTCTTAGGCTAGATTTCACGGAATACTTATTCACTCGTTGAATGGTATAGTGAGGTGCTTATTTATATCTCTTTATGATTGCAATGTGTTTGTATCACAATTTATCTATGTGCTACTCTAGCAATGTGTTATTAAAGTAGTTCTATTCCTCCTGCACGTGTGTAAAGGTGACAGTGTGTGCACCGTGTTAGTACTTGGTTTATGCTATGATCATGATCTCTTGTAGATTATGGAGTTAACTATTGCTATGATAATATTGATGTGATCTATTCCTCCTACATATGCATGAAGGTGACAGGTGTGCATGCTATGCTAGTACTTGGTTTAGTCTATTGATCTATCTTACACTAAAGGTTACTAAAATATGAGCATTATTGTGGAGCTTGTTAACTCCGGCATTGAGGGTTCGTGTAATCCTACGCAATGTGTTCATCATCCAACAAAAGTGTAGAGTATGCATTTATCTATTCTGTTATGTGATCAATGTTGAGAGTGTCCACTAGTGAAAGTGTAATCCCTAGGCCTTGTTCCTAAATACTGCTGAGTTACTACTGCTTGTTTCTTGTTTCTTTGCGTTACTACTGCTCGCCTTACTACTCGCTTGTTTACTGTCCCGGGCAAAGCACTTTTCCGGTGTCGTTGCCGTTGCTACTACTTATTCATACCACCTGTATTTCACTATCTCTTCGCCGAACTAGTGCACCTATTAGGTGTGTTGGGGACACAAGAGACTTCTTGCTTTGTGGTTGCGGGGTTGCATGAGAGGGATATCTTTGACCTCTTCCTCCCTGAGTTCGATAAACCTTGGGTATCCACTTAAGGGAAACTTGCTGCTGTTCTACAAACCTCTGCTCTTGGAGGCCCAACACTGTCTACAAGAATAGAAGCTCCCGTAGACATCAGTGATTTAAATCATTATTTAAATCCTTAACATAGGACTTATTCTTAATTGTCTTCAAAAATTCTCTTTGATATTTTATTTAAATAGAGAATTTTATGCTGATCCTTTTTCATATTTTTAATTTATTTTTAAGAGCTTTAAATAATTTTCAATTGAATTTCAAAGTTTCATGTTTTTATTGAATTGTGAAAAGTCCTCTTTGCCCCCGGGCCCACCTGTCAATGGAGCCTAGAGGGTTGAGCTAGACCAGCTCGGGTCCAACCGACCCGAGCGGTCGGTCGCTCACTCCCGCACCTCGCGCCGCTTCGTCCTAACCCTAATCCCCTCCGCTCTCACTGGCGACCTGCGTCGCCCGTACCGTCGCCGGCCGATTCCGGCGGTCTCAGGCCGCCATGGCCTACGCCATGGGGCGCAATCGAACCGCCAGACGACGGCGATTCGTTCTCTCCGTGTTTTGGAGCTGACGCCGCCCCTCGCTCGCCATCGACCCTCGCCGCCATGCCTAGGGTTCGGGATCCGCTTAATCCCGTGGTTCCCCAAGCTCCGGGCAAGATGGTGTGGTGGCCGCCACGATGGGGTGGTGCTGTGGCGCCGCCATGGCTCGGCTTGGCACGGCGCCGCCGCGCCTTGGCGTGTGCCGCCGTGGCCGCCATGGTGGTTGGCCTGCTCGACCCTGGTACGTCCTCCACCTCTTCTTCTCCCATGTGTGCTTGTTCTTCTTCCTCTCTCAGTAGCTCTAGCTATTGCTGTCCTCCAAATGGAGGGCCTGCCGTGCTGTTGCTGCTGCTCTGTTGCGCCTAGCTTGTTGTGTGGCGTGTGATGCTGCTGCTAGAGCTACTGCCATGAATTCTAGCTGATGTGATGTGTTGCTGCCATGCGTATGCTGCTGTTGTGCATATGCTGCTTCTGTGTGTGCATTTCCTTGCCCCTGGCTTGATCATGCTGCATGATCCTTGCATTATGCAAGTGCCAGTGCCCTGGTGTGATGTGTATAGGGCTGTGAATCTTGGAATTGCTCAATTGAGCATGGCTGTTGACTAGATAACACCATCCCTTAATGGTGTGCTTCTGGATACAATTGTATTTAATTTATTTGCTTATCTGTGATGCAATTATTTATGAGATGTGGCTATATAGTTGATCTCGGTTAAATATGTGGTTGCTAAGCTTGGCTCTAGCATGTCTTAGCATGCTCTAGCAAGCTTCGATGATCATGATCATCGGTTGCTTGTAAAAGCTGTCGTGTTATGACTTGTGCCTCTCTTCTCGCTCATCTTTGTGTCTGTGTGACACCAAAATCTGTACTGATGCATGCTGTTGCTTGCTCAAGCAGTTGCTGATGCTTGCAGCGATCCATGGGATCAACTGCAAGGCTCTGTTGCTTTGATTACTTTTATGATCCACTTATCTGTATTTCCTGTATTTACTAAAATGGATAAGTGATGTGAACTGCTTGCAGTAATGATCATTTCATTGAGTTTGGCAGGGCTAGATGGATGCCACCACTTGGTTGGTACCCTAGCCCTCCTTTTGAACCCATCTGGGTGATGATAACTCGTGCATGGCTTATTAGTTTGGGCTGGTTCGATGGTTGAGGTGACCTTGACAAGCAATTCCTTGTCGTATAGGTAGCTCCCACCCTTGTTGGCTTGCTGTGGCTTAGTGAATTCACCACTCGGGTAATTCCTTGTTGAATTTCCAAGTGATCTTTGATGTTGACAAACAAGAATAGACACATATTGTCTATCTATCCGATGGTGTGCTAGGTTTTAGGTGCTAGGTGACTTTGGTTGAATAGATAGGATCATTTCCTTGCTCGGATTGCCTTGGTTATGCCATCTGTTTTGGTCTAGCCGGTGTTCCCTTGGCGATTTCCTATTGGCTTCACCCATTTTTGCTTGCACCAACCGACTTGGTAGCCGGATGATGATACAATCTGGGTATTCTACCCATTTTGGCTTCCGTGACATATGCAAATGCTTATTTATGAGCAAACCAGAGGTTTTGCTCCAGGTTGATCTGTTTATACCTCACTCCAGCTCCTAGAAAATGGTTGTTGGTGTAGAGGATTTGGCTTCAGGATTGTGATGTGAGCTTGCCCTGCTCCTCCTGGTTAGCATGTGCTTGATTTCCTGCTTGTGCCTTGTTCTACAACAGTTCTGGTGGAACTGTTATGGATAGATTGGTTGTTTGGGAAGCTTGGTGTTCTTCCTGTTCTATCTGTTCTTGATGTTCTTACCCTGGGAAGCTCTGTCGACAGAATGGCTAGGGTTTGGCTCTGAAAAGTTTAAATATGTGCTTTCTTACTCTCCCTGGTCGACAGCTTGGCCTGGTCATCTTGGTGACTCACTGTGTGTGTGTGCTGCATGCACACAGCCCTGTGAGCAGGCTGTGTGTGTGTGTAGGCATGTGTTGTGCACCTGGACCTGGAACTTGGCTGTGGCATGGATCAGCTCGGCCACTTTGATCCTATCTGCTCATTTAATAATTTTCCTTTGATTTCTAACCTGCCAAGTGGCTATGCCACTTGGCATAACTTGTGTTTGTTATGTTTATGTGCAGGTTCAAAATGATGATCAAATAGGCAAGATGATCTTCAAGCTCAAGATTAGATGATATTCCCATTGTAGTATTTAGGATAGATTCATACTTGTATTTTTCTTTTTATTTTCTTTTATTTTACAATTTCCCAATTCTTGTAATGTGTTGTAATATTCATTTATTTCCATTATGAATATTGTAATGACAAGGTAATTTATGTGATGATCAATAAAGCTCAAAGTTTTCTCTAATGAGCTTTACTTTACTTTAATTGATCATATTGTTTATTATTTATAATTTACTTGATGAATTTCCTCACAATTGAATTTTATGAGATATTCATTTGATGTTTGAATTTGAAATTCAAATTCAACTTAAGTTTGAATTCAATCATGCAACTTAAGTTATGATGCAAACTCTCCCCTCTCTTCTCAAAACCCTAGTTTAATTAGAAAGAAGCAAGTTTGTCGCACTCTCGAAACCCTAACCCTGTAAGGTGTCGAGAGAGAAACTTGTCCCTCTTCGATGCAGTTTTTGTTTAAAAGCGCGAATTTTCCCAGAATTTACTATGCAATGCACATCCCTTTCTAAAATCTACCCCTCGATCGTCTCTAAACCTGGAACATTACAGCCTTTCCCCCTTAAAGAAAACTTCGTCCCAAAGTTGTGGTTGTAATACCTGAACAATTCGGGGTATGTTTTCCTCAGGTCTTCTTCCTTTTCCCAGGTGGCTTCCCTCTCGGGATGATGCTTCCATTGTATCTTGCAGTACTTGATAGCTTTATTTCTGAGTTGTTTCCAGCTTTCCTCGAGAATTTTAGCTGGCTTCTCGATGTAAGTCAAATCTGGTTGTAACTCGAGCTCAGCATGTGATATTGGCTCATCTGGGGTCTTTAAGCATTTCCTGAGTTGCGACACATGGAATACATTGTGAACTTGTGCTAGCCTTCCCGGTAGATCCAATTCAAAGGCTAAACCTCGGTTCTGACTCAGTATCTTGAAAGGTCCTATATATCTAGGACTGAGCTTTCCTTTTACTCCAAACCTCTGGAGTCCTTTCATCGGGCTTACCTTAAGATAAACCATGTCTCCAACTTGTGGTTCCCATGTTCTCCTCTTTTGATCGGCATAACTCTTTTGCCGACTTTGGGCTATCTTGAGCCTGTCTCTGATAATGTCAATGATTTGTTGTTTTTCCTTGACATAATCGGGGTTGAACTCTTTGCTTGCTCCGGCTTCATACCAACATATCGGTGATCTACACTTCCTTCCATACAGAGCTTCAAATGGTGCCATCTTGATGCTGCTTTGGTAACTATTGTTATATGAAAACTCTGCTAGTGGTAAGTGCTCCTCCCATGATCCTCCGAAGTCTAGGGCACAAGCCCTAAGCATATCCTCTAAGATCTGGTTGGTTCTCTCGGTTTGTCCACCGGTCTGGGGATGATAAGCGGTACTATAGTCCAACTTGGATCCTAAAGCTTTGTGAAGTTGCTTCCAGAATGCTGATGTGAACACGGATCCTCGATCCGATACTATCTTCTTAGGCACTCCATGCTTACTCACGATCTCTTTGATGTAAAGATCGATAAGTTTCTCTCCTTTATCCTGCTGGGTTTACCGCTAAAAAGTGTGCACTTTTCGTCAACCGGTCCACGATTACCCATATCATGTCCTTCTTTTTATTAGTCATGGGTAGTCCGGTGATGAAATCCATCCCTATTTCTTCCCATTTCCACTCGGAATAGGTAGTAACTTCCTGCCGGGACTCGGTGTTCAGCCTTCACTCTGCTGTGTATGGCATTCTCGCCACATATTGTGCTATCTCCTCTTCATGTTATTCCACCAGAATAGTGCCTTTAAATCCATGTACATCTTTGTACTTCCCGGATGTATGGAATATGGTGTTTGATGAGCTTCCCGGAGTATTACTTCCTTAATTTCAGCAATATACGGAACGCAAATCCTTTTCTGGAACCATAATGATCCAGATTCTCCGCGGTGAAATTCTGATGGTCTTCCCTCATCTATTCTTCTCATCTCCTCCACGGTGAATGGATCGTCCATTTGACCCATCATTATCTCATTCTTCAGAGTTGACATTCAACTCATCGGCTACTTGCAACGCCGATAATCCTTCATGGGCTTCCTTCTCCCAAAGTTGTATTTGGGCTTGACTTATTTCCTTCCTCAACTCCAGTGATATTTCTTGTTCCATTCCTCCGGTACTCTTCCTACTCAGGGCATCTGCTACAACATTAGCCTTCCCTGGAGTGTAATTGATTGTCAGGTCATAATCCTTAATCAATTCTAGCCATCTTTTCTGTCTCATGTTGAGTTCCTTCTGAGTGAAGAAATATTTGAGACTCTTGTGATCTGTATAGAGCTCACACTTAGCTCCATAGAGAAAATGTCTCCATGTTTTGAGTGCAAATACGACTGCGGCTAATTCCAAATCATGTGTTGGATAATTCACTTCATGAGGTCTGAGTTGCCTCGATCCATAAGATATCACTTTCCGATCTTGCATGAGTACGCAACCCAATCCATGCTTGGATGCGTCACAAGTACACGCTGTAATCCTTGCCAACTTCCGAACTCGCTAACACCGGTGCTGTGGTGAGTTTCTCTTTTAGAGTTTGAAAGCTCTTCTCACACTCCTCTGACCATACAAATGGTGTGTTCTTCCTTAGCAGCTTTGTCATTGGTCCTGCTATCTTGGAGAATCCTTCAATGAATCTCCGATAGTATCCTGCCATTCCGAGGAATCCTCGGATCTCTTTGACAGTCTTGGGTGCTTCCCATTCTAGAACTGCTGCTACCTTACTCGGGTTGACAGCGATTCCATCTTTGCTAATGACATGACCAAGAAATTCCACTTGATCTAGCCAAAATTCACACTTACTAAGTTTGGCATAGAGTTGATGTTCCCTTAGTGTTTGCAACACTAACCTCAAATGTTCAGCATGTTCGGACTTGTTCTTGGAATATATCAAGATATCATCGATAAATACGATGACAAACTTGTCTAGATATGGCATGAATATCTTATTCATGAGATTCATGAATATTGCTGGGGCATTGGTTAATCCAAAAGGTACTACAAGGTATTCATGGTGTCCATACCTTGAGACAAAGGCAGTTTTCGGAACGTCTTCCTTCTTGATCTTTATCTGGTGATAACCGGATCTTAGATCAATCTTGGAAAAGACCCCCGCGCCTCTCACTTGATCAAATAGATCTTGTATTCTTGGAAGTGGATACTTGTTCTTGATTGTGACGTTGTTAAGATTCCTGTAGTCTCCGCACATCCTTCTTCCTCCATCCCTTTTATCTACGAAAATCACGGGTGATCCCCATGGTGAAACACTCTCTTGAATAAATCCCTTTTGTTCTAAGTCATCCAGTTGCTCCTTAAGATCTTTCAACTCCTTGGGCCCCATCTTGTATGGTGCCTTAGCAATTGGAGCTGTTCCTGGGATTAGGTCGATAGTGAATTCTATCTCCCTATCTGGTGGCATACCAGGTAATTCCGCAGGAAACACATCCTGGAATTCATTTACTACGGGTATATCTTCTAACTTCACCTCCTTCATGCTATTCAGCTCGTAGCTCAACTTCAATCGTGTATGTTTGTCGCCTTGGTAGATCATTCTACTTCCATCGGGGCTTTTCAACGATACCGTCTTGTTCACATAGTCGATCAATGCTCCATTAGCTTCCAACCAGTTCATACCAAGAATGACATCAATGTCCTTCATCGGTAAAATGAACAGGTCCGCGTCAAACGCGCACTTATTGATCATAATGACTTGTTTTTGTTTGGCATGGGTTACTACTATCGTTCCCCCCGCAGAAAGTATGGTTATAGGTGTATCTAGTTTAGTGCAACTAATCCCATGTTTGATGATGAATTGCTGAGAAATGAATGATGTAGTTGCACCAGTATCAAAAAGTACTTTGCCAGGATGAGTGAGTATCTAGAGCGTACCTATCACCGCCTGGTCAAAGTTGACCACCTCCTCCAGACTGGTACAGTTCAGCTTGCCGAAGGGCTTCTTATTCTTCCAGTTCCCTCCGGTGTTTCCTCGATTTCCTCCTCCTCCAGATTGACCTCCTCCGGTGTTTCTCTTGGGACAATCCTTCAGCATGTGTCCCTCCTGGCGACAACCAAAGCATATAATCTTTGGCTTCTTACAGTCCTTGGCAAAATGCCCTGGAAGTCCACAGATTCGACAGACCATTGGATTGGCGGTCTGAAAAGCTTGATTCCTCCTACTACCGTAGTAGTTACTGTTGTTGTTGTTGTATCTGGGCTTGAAACTCAAGCTGGTATTAGGCTTGTTACTAACAAACCTCTTAGGCTCAAACTTGGCCTTTTTCCGCTTCTCCTCCTGCAATTGCTTGAAATCATCTTCCAGAGTGATGGCTGCATCCACCAACTCTTGAAACTCCGTCGCTCTCATCATACGGAGCTGAACTTTGAACCGGGGACTTAACCCCCTCGAAACCTCTTCTTCTTCTTGTCCTCGGTGTTGACTTCTTCAACAGCGTACCGGACGAGTTTAGAAAATTCCCTGACATAAGTCAGGATGGCCTTGTCCTTCTGTTCGAGACTTTCAAATTCTCGACGCTTCAATTCCACAATACTTTCAGGGACATTGGATTCCCTGAACTTCCTTGCGAACTCCTCCCATGTGAATACCTTTCCAGCCGGATATACGGCTACAATGTTATCCCACCATGATGCGGCGGGTCCACACAACGGATGTGTAGCATAACGGACCTTCTCCTGGTCATTACATCCAACGGTATTGAGCTTTCGCTCAGTATCCATAAGCCAATCTTCCGCGTCCATCGGCTCGGGCGCGTATGCAAAAGATATAGGCTTGGTGTTTTGGAAGTCTGCTAAAGTGACTCCCGGGTTCTCAAGTCTCTCCACCCTGTTCTGCTGCAACAAATCTTGGAAGAATTTGTTCTCGTCTGCTCCGAGTGTTACACGCTGTCTCTCCTCTACCAGCTGCATGTACTGGATAAAATTTTGCTGCGTCATGGGTGGTGGTGGTGGTGGAAACTGATTCCTGGCTGCTTCGTCAGCCTCTTCCTTTTGTTTTGCTTCGCGCTCCATGCGCCGCGCTTCGGTCTCCTCTCCTAACGCTCCTGACATAACCCCCTAGTTCTGCAACACAAGATGATACTCATAGTTACTCCATGCGCAAGTTTTCTGAGCTCAACATTGTGCACGAGAACTAGTCACGCAATGGAAATCAAGAAGCAAATCCAAATCATACAAAACATATACCATATATTTACATACTTAAGTGGTCTTATTACAATACTCAAGTCGATGTGAGTATGCAAACTCACTTATTAAAGTATATATACAAATTTCTACAAAATATTACACTCTACAATACACGTGGTACTTGTGTATTGTAGCTTGGCTTCTCTTGGTAGTCTCTAGACGATCTTCACTCCCGATACATTCCAGAGCTTCCATCCGGTCGAACGTGTCGTTCTCCCGACAAAACCCGGAACATAAGGTCTCCCCGTTGGCCGATAGTCGGAATCCGATGATGATCCTAGGGCGAAATCGGTGTTCACGAACTGATCATTCAGTGCATCGTAATCCACCCAACGGGTGTACTCCCCTGTACCTACACCATAGGTATTTCCTACATTCGTATCCGACCCAACCTGTGTCGGATACCCTCCAACTTCCTCATCATTCCATGGATAACTCTGGTGCTGGGACGTGGCATCTTCATTCATCTCCCCATCATAATACGATGTGGTACTATGAGTTCCAGTATCCGATCCCCAACGCCAACCCCTGGAATTCTCGATAGGAGTCTCGGAACGCTGGTTGTTTCCGGATTCCTCTCCGCCTTCGTATCCCCCATAGGAACTACCCGAGATAGTTCCCGAGTGTAACAGGTGTAGGTTCACGTGCAAGTGGATCAATACTGATGTAGTCACCAGCTGAATAAACTGGTGTGTGCACCACATTCTCCATAGGTTCTTTCCCCCTACTCTCCTCCTTGGGTTGAGTGAATTCCTCAAGCATCGTATCAATTGCTCCTATCAGATGATGATTCAACTGAAAGAGTAATGATATGAAGTTACGGCTATTGTCCATGTATTTGGCTGCTTCGGCTGGTTTGCTTTTGGCATATTTGAAATGGTTCAGCATAGGATCATTGTCCTCCTCCATATGAGGAATGTGTGTGAATTCGGAACCCATAAGCTCTTTCGTCTTATGCTCCCAAATATCGGTTATGGCTCTCATAACAGCTATATGGTAAGCTGTATTAGTTGTCCTTGCTTCCCAGTACTGGCATGACTACGCTCATTCCCAAAGATTCGGGAAGTCGCAGTCCTACCCCGCACTTGGCCAACACCGGACCATCATAGAACATGTATTTCTTTACCGGAATCCGGGAATCGCACCCAAATTCCAAGTAACATGGCTCGTAGGATATCTGCAAGTCCTCCTTGGTACTCGTTCAGTGTGGAATCCATAACTTTCACGTTTCTTCCCGGTCGTGAACTTGCCATGTTGACTGTAGAAATAGAAAGGTTATAAGATTAGTAATAATGCATCATAATAGAGATAATAAAGAATTATCGCACTAAAAGATATGATTGTTGTATTCTCAATTGAATATACACCATATTTTTAGAGAATTCTTTACTAATCCTATTTGACTCCTAACGTTTGGTCCCATTTACTAGGTTCCAACCTAAGGTCAAAGCTTAGGCTCTGATACCAACTGTGGTGACCCTGCATACCACTGCATGTTGTAGTATGCCAATCGTTGATATATCATTCACGAAGTACCATTCCGCAAATATTACATCCCTCAGAGTAGTACAACAGAACATAGCGAGGTCCATAACTCATTCACTTATTATTACAAGCATCAAACATATATTGTCTTGGAGCTCCTCTTGGGTCCTCGAGAGGGATACTCCTGGGTTCGAGGTGAACCCAACTTAGCTTACAACAGACGAGTCTCATTAAACTATACATTTATTGCCTCGAGCAGCTAAATACTAAAAGTTTGGGTTGCTCGGTTACTACTACTACTGGATGTCTCTAGGCTTGATCTCCTCCGGAAGCCTCCCCGGATCCGTAGACTATGAGATAGTCTACGCCTTCAACACCTCCTGAGAGGTCTGGTTCATCGTAGCCGATGATCTCGGCTCCTTCATTGCTGTCGTAGTCCTCCTCCAGACGATTCAGACAATCTAAGCATGGGATTTAAGAGTGGTATGAGTACGAGCGTACTCAACAAGTTCATTATAGATAAGAGGTGTTTAATGCACTAGCTACGATATTAGACCAGTAAAGTCTAATATCAATGCAAGTTTTGATAAACATTTCTTCAAGAGATTGCTTTTATTTCAAAGAGCTATGTCCGTCAGCCTTCACCGGTTTACTAGAACTTCATGGAGCTCCTTTCCGGCCGCGTTCGCAGCTTCCTCATCCCGGAACAGGGAGTGACAGGTCACGGTTCTTTACACTCTGCAGAGGTGTGTTGCTTTACCCATAAGAGATCTTAACCTTGGTGCCAACCGGGCAGCTTTCCCGTCCACACTTCCTTCGGTGTGAGGCCCGGTATAAGGTCTAGCCAATCATGTTCCTCCGCTACCTCGGACACCCACCCTTTGTTGCATACCCCGACCCTGGGTCCTCGCCGGTCCCATTATTCCCACTCACGGGTGGACCCCGACCACGACAACAGTTTGGGACTCGTTAACCAAACTCCTTCGCCGGTAGCTGCAACCCATCATAGACCGCAATACCGTGGGGACTTAAGGCCTCCCCAGCCAACCGCTTGCACTTCGAGCGACAAGTGTCTACGGACTATGCCGTGGGGACTTAAGGCTTCCCCAGCCAACCGCTTGCCCTGACAGATACAAGTGTCTACGGTAAAGCGCATCCGTTGATGAACGAGAGGTGGAAACACTTTTGACTATTCCGTCCCACTCCGGATCTTATGGTTAACACGGGTATTACGGCACAAGAATCACTGGATGACATTTGTTGTTAATCCTAGATGGATATTAACCTTTGCAATGGAACCTCCACCATATCAACACAATCCATGGTTCCATTGCCCACCACATAGTCATATTCATAGTTATGAAAGTAGTGGTTTTGGTTTTTATGCAATAGTGATAACCATAATACTTTGCAAGTAATTTGATAGAAATACTCAAATGACATGAGCAAGTGATGAACTTGCTCGAACACCGCAAAGTTTTGCAGCTTGGAAGATGTGGATCGACCCTTGTCCTCTCGTCTCCGAAAAATAGCATCATTGTCCGATAAGGGCAATGGTTAAAGAAGCAATTATGCATGATTCCGAGCTTTAGGGTTTGTTTCCCCTTCCGATGTCGTTATTATTTCATGTAAGAGATTAATACTAAGAATAGTTTGAGGATACTTGATTTAAAGTAAAATACAACCTTGAAATGTTGTCAAGGTGTTTTTAAAGTCCAATTGCATTGATGGACTTATTTTCATTAATGAAAATAATATGTGTGATTTAAATCATTATTTAAATCCTTAACATAGGACTTATTCTTAATTGTCTTCAAAAATTCTCTTTGATATTTTATTTAAATAGAGAATTTTATGCTGATCCTTTTTCATATTTTTAATTTATTTTTAAGAGCTTTAAATAATTTTCAATTGAATTTCAAAGTTTCATGTTTTTATTGAATTGTGAAAAGTCCTCTTTGCCCCTGGGCCCACCTGTCAATGGAGCCTAGAGGGTTGAGCTAGACCAGCTCGGGTCCAACCGACCCGAGCGGTCGGTCGCTCACTCCCGCACCTCGCGCCGCTTCGTCCTAACCCTAATCCCCTCCGCTCTCACTGGCGACCTGCGTCGCTCGTACCGTCGCCGGCCGATTCCGGCGGTCTCAGGCCGCCATGGCCTACGCCATGGGGCGCAATCGAACCGCCAGACGACGGCGATTCGTTCTCTCCGCGTCGATTTGGAGCTGACGCCGCCCCTCGCTCGCCATCGACCCTCGCCGCCATGCCTAGGGTTCGGGATCCGCTTGATCCCGTGGTTCCCCAAGCTCCGGGCAAGATGGTGTGGTGGCCGCCACGATGGGGTGGTGCTGTGGCGCCGCCATGGCCTGGCTTGGCCTGGCGCCGCCGCGCCTTGGCGTGTGCCGCCGTGGCCGCCATGGTGGTTGGCCTGCTCGACCCTGGTACGTCCTCCACCTCTTCTTCTCCCATGTGTGCTTGTTCTTCTTCCTCTCTCAGTAGCTCTAGCTATTGCCTGTCCTCCAAATGGAGGGCCTGCCGTGCTCGTTGCTCGCTGCTCCGTTGCGCCTAGCTTGTTGTGTGGCGTGTGCTCGCTGCTCGCTAGAGCTACCGCCATGAATTCTAGCCGATGTGATGTGCTCGCTGCCATGCGTATGCTGCCGTTGTGCATATGTCTGCTTCCGTGTGTGCATTTCCTTGCCCCCGGCTTGATCATGCTTGCATGATCCTTGCATTATGCAAGTGCCGGTGCCCCGGTGTGATGTGTATAGGGTCGTGAATCTTGGAATTGCTCAATTGAGCATGGCTGTTGACTAGATAACACCATCCCTTAATGGTGTGCTTCCGGATACAATTGTATTTAATTTATTTGCTTATCTCGTGATGCAATTATTTATGAGATGTGGCTATATAGTTGATCTGGTTAAATATGTGGTTGCTAAGCTTGGCTCTAGCATGTCTTAGCATGCTCTAGCAAGCTTCGATGATCATATGATCATCGCTGCTTGTAAAAGCTGCTGTGTTATGACCGTGCCTCTCTCTCGCTCATCTTTGTGTCCGTGTGACACCAAAATCTGTACTCGATGCATCGTCGTTGCTTGCTCAAGCGATTGCTCGATGCTTGCGATGATCCATGGGATCAACTGCAAGGCTCTGTTGCTTTGATTACTTTTATGATCCACTTATCTGTATTTCCTGTATTTACTAAAATGGATAAGTGATGTGAACTGCTTGCAGTAATGATCATTTCATTGAGTTTGGCAGGGCTAGATGGATGCCACCACTTGGTTGGTACCCTAGCCCTCCTTTTGAACCCATCTGGGTGATGATAACTGTGCATGGCTTATTAGTTTGGGCTGGTTCAGTGGTTGAGTTGACCTTGACAGCAATTCCTTGTTGTATAGGTAGCTCCCACCCTTGTTGGCTTGCTGTGGCTTAGTGAATTCACCACTGGGTAATTCCTTGTTGAATTTCCAGTGATCTTTGATGTTGACAAACAAGAATAGACACATATTGTCTATCTATCCGATGGTGTGCTAGGTTTTAGGTGCTAGGTGACTTTGGTTGAATAGATAGGATCATTTCCTTGCTGGATTGCCTTGGTTATGCCATTGTTTTGGTCTAGCCGGTGTTCCCTTGGCGATTTCCTATTGGCTTCACCCATTTTTGCTTGCACCAAGCCGACTTGGTAGCCGGATGATGATACAATGCGGGTATTCTACCCATTTTGGCTTCGTGACATATGCAAATGCTTATTTATGAGCGGACTAGGGTTTTGCTCGGGTTGATCTGTTTATACCTCACTCCGGCTCCTAGAAAATGGTTGTTGGTGTAGAGGATTTGGCTTCAGGATTGTGATGTGAGCTTGCCCTGCTCCTCCTGGTTAGCCTGTGCTTGATTTCCTGCTTGTGCCTTGTTCTACAACAGTTCTGGTGGAACTGTTATGGATACATATGCAAATGCTTATTTATGAGCAGACCAGAGTTTTGCTCAGGTTGATCTGTTTATACCTCACTCCAGCTCCTAGAAAATGGTTGTTGGTGTAGAGGATTTGGCTTCAGGATTGTGATGTGAGCTTGCCCTGCTCCTCCTGGTTAGCCTTGTGCTTGATTTCACCTTGTGCCTTGTTCTACAACGGTTCGGTGGAACCGTTATGGATAGATTGGTTGTTTGGGAAGCTTGGTGTTCTTCCTGTTCTATCTGTTCTTGATGTTCTTACCCTGGGAAGCTCTGTCGACAGAATGGCTAGGGTTTGGCTCTGAAAAGTTTAAATATGTGCTTTCTTGCTCTCCCTGGTCGACAGCTTGGCCTGGTCATCTTGGTGACTCACTGTGTGTGTGTGCTGCATGCACACAGCCCTGTGAGCAGGCTGTGTGTGTGTGTGGGCATGTGCTGTGCACCTGGACCTGGAACTTGGCTGTGGCATGGATCAGCTCGGCCACTTTGATCCTATCTGCTCATTTAATAATTTTCCTTTGATTTCTAACCTGCCAAGTGGCTATGCCACTTGGCATAACTTGTGTTTGTTATGTTTATGTGCAGGTTCAAAATGATGATCAAATAGGCAAGATGATCTTCAAGCTCAAGATTAGATGATATTCCCATTGTAGTATTTAGGATAGATTCATACTTGTATTTTTCTTTTTATTTTCTTTTATTTTACAATTTCCCAATTCTTGTAATGTGTTGTAATATTCATTTATTTCCATTATGAATATTGTAATGACAATGTAATTTATGTGATGATCAATAAAGCTCAAAGTTTTCTCTAATGAGCTTTACTTTACTTTAATTGATCATATTGTTTATTATTTATAATTTACTTGATGAATTTCCTCACAATTGAATTTT
Organism: Lolium rigidum; assembly: GCF_022539505.1. Taxonomy (NCBI): domain Eukaryota; kingdom Viridiplantae; phylum Streptophyta; class Magnoliopsida; order Poales; family Poaceae; genus Lolium; species Lolium rigidum. The sequence goes on from NC_061509.1 coordinate 184,335,616, forward strand.
ATGAGATATTCATTTGATGTTTGAATTTGAAATTCAAATTCAACTTAAGTTTGAATTCAATCATGCAACTTAAGTTATGATGCAAACTCTCCCTCTCTTCTCAAAACCCTAGTTTAATTAGAAAGAAGCAAGTTTGTCGCACTCTCGAAACCCTAACCCTGTAAGGTGTCGAGAGAGAAACTTGTCCCTCTTCGATGCAGTTTTTGTTTAAAAGCGCGAATTTTCCCCAGAATTTACTATGCAATGCACATCCCTTTCTAAAATCTACCCCTCGATCGTCTCTAAACCTGGGACATTACAGCTGCTCCAAACCATAAAATTAGGCACGACCTACGGTGAGCGCGCGCATCTACGGTGGCCATGAAACAACAACGACAAGTACAACCCTGACAACATTTAGATCATCGCACACCGAACTGAAGGAACACATCCGGCTATCCACCCTCAAACACACAAAAAACGTTAAAAAGCTCCAAAGAAGTACACAAGCCAATGAATTTGTGAAAGAACGAACCTACCCGAAGAAGAAATCCACCGACGACTACCGCCTCCCACCAGATCTAGAAAATTAGGCCATTGACTAGATCCCAAATCCTTCCCTGAGAATGTGGGATAAGATCCACCCTTATTGATGACCTGAGTGCACTAGATATCGATACCGCGCGCTCTACGCAGGGAGAATCGCCCCTCATCGTCGACGTCTCCGTCAGTGTTGAATGCCAGGGGGCAGGGAGAGAAAGCAACGGGCTGGCGGAGGGGGAATATATTTGCTGATTTAAAATATTTCGAAAAAGGTTGGGAGGATGAAAAGTTGTGGCCTAAAACGGAATAGTGCTTGGTTGCCAGAAAAGGAAGGAGGAGACCCGGTGCGCGGAAAGGGAATTTCATCGCGCGGGTGCGAGCGCTACGTGCCATCAGAAACCGATCGCGCGAGCGGTTGATTGCCAAAGAGGGAATTCGGTCTTCTCCTATCGTTGCGAGCGGTTAATATGTGTGCTAATTGCCGTAACCAATTAGTAAGCCCAAAACCTATGCTCGCAAGTCAGACCTACCCTTCCACATGACCTCAAACCCATCGCTGTTAGTACTACGGCCGCCGCTCGCTGCCGCCACGCTACTTGCAAGCCGCCAGGAGACGACGAGGGCACTGTGGCGGTGCCGCCATGCTAGCCAGGGCTGTTCTGCTTCCATTGATCTTTCCACCACGGTGCGCCGATGCCTAGGCGCTGTGACATCAAGCTCGTGGATCACCAAATCTATTACTGGAGCACTAGAATCTCAAGGTACACGCACGCGAGCACTGAAATCTCAAGTACACTGCTTATAGCACCCACAAAGACAATAAGGGTAGTGCACTGATATAGAGAGGTCAGCGTCATCAGTAGTTAATACTCCTTTTTGATGAATTGCAACTTGCTAGTCTGATCGATTGTAAGTTTGTAAGAGCATCTCCACTCGTCCCCCCGAGGAGGCCCCCGGCGAGCGTTTTTTCCATCCGGACGGCGAAATTCGGCCCAGTCGCGCCCCCGGTTCCTCGTTTTCGTCCGGATTTGGGCCTAAATTCATCCGGCGATCCCACGCCACCCCGGCCCCCGGGAGCTCTCGGGGACTCCGGACGAGTGAAAAGCGGGGAAGGGCCCGATCTGTCGGTGACTCGACGCACGAACCCCACCGCCACGTCGCTCAAAATCTCCCCCACCCCTCGTATCTCTCTCGCCGCCGGCACCACCCCGCCGGCTTGTTGCCCAGGTTGCGCCGCCCCTCCTTCCCCACCTGCCTATATTCCGCCGTGTTTGGACGACGGCCTATCTGCTCGCTCTTCCGCCGGCCTGTTTTCCGGCCTGCTTGCTCGTCGTCGCTCGCGGCTCGGGTTGCCTCGACCACGCCCGTCGGGTGTTCGTCCATTTGCCTCGCCGGCCATGGACTCGGACGAAGAGGAGGAGCGAGATGTTCGTCGAGCTTATGCAAGAAGAGATGGCAGCAGCCGCCCAAGACGACGAGCACATGATGATCCTTGGTTGCTTGGCAAGCATGTACGCCGGATCGGCAACTCGTCGGCGTGGTGGGTCGGCACGAGGTCGCCGGAAGTGCAAGCCGAGACAGCGAATGGAGGGCTACTGCATGTTGTACGCCGACTACTTCGCCGACAATCCATTGCACGGTGAGAGTGTTTTCCGGCGTCGTTTCGGGATGAGCAGAAAGCTATTTACGCAAATTGTGTATGCCATCCGCCACTTTGATCCCTACTCGGATGCAAGGCGGATTGCACTTGGTTTGGTTGGATTTTCGTCACTCGCAGAAGTGCACGAGTGGCTATGAGGATGCTTGGCGTATGGAGCTCCCGGTGATACTTGCAGATGACTATCTTCGGATGGCGGAGTCCACCGCCCTTGATTGTTTCTACCGGTTGCGGGGCCGTCATAGCGAGTGTTCGGGGACTATTACTTGAGATCACCCATTGTCGAAGACACTCGGAGGATCCTTGCAACAAATGAAGCTAGAGGTTTTCCGGGGATGCTTGGAAGCATTGACTGCATGCATTGGCAATGGAAGAAGCTGTCCATTTGCGTGGCGAGGGAATGTACAAGGGTCACAAAAAAGGCTGCCTTGTGATACTTGAAGCGGTGGCTACCCATGATCTTTGGATTTGGCACTCTTTCTTTGGTATGCCTGGATCCAACAATGACATCAACGTCCTAAACTGCTCCCCGGTCTTTTCCAAGCTTGTTGAGGGTCATGCTCCCCCGGTGGACTATGTGATCAATGGTAGGCACTACAACAAAGGATACTACCTTGCGGACGGTATCTATCCAAAGTGGGCAACATTTGTGAAGACTATCTCCAACCCTAGCACCCCCAAACTTTGCGAGTTTGTCAAGAAACAAGAAGCTTGCCGAAAAGACGTCGAGCGAGCATTTGGTGTCCTCCAGCAGAGATTTGTCGTCGTCCGGTTCCCGCTATGACTTGGTCCAAAGATCAGATGTGGGAGGTGATGAACTGCTGTGTGTGCCTACACAACATGATTATTGAAGATGAGCGAAAGCATCCGGTTCCTCTGGCTGAGCAAGAAGCACCATATGAGAGAGAGGGTCCTCTTGCACAGCCAAATCACCAGGTGCCTCCATCATGGGCCGCCTTCATTGCTATGCGCCAGGAGATTCGAGACTCTACAATGCACCAGCTGTTGCAAGATGATCTGGTGGAGCACATATGGAGGCTCCGAGGCAACGCCAACGCCGACGCCAACTAGTTATTTGAAAAATTGTGAAATTTGTGTGCTTCATTTGTTTCAGCACTTGTTAAACATTGTACTGTTATCGCCGAATTTGTTTCAGCAATTTTCGTCCTCTTGTTTGCCGAACTTGTTAAATTTTATGTTGAATTTGTTTGAAATATGTCAAATGGTCGAGGTTGGGGGTTTCCTGCCGGGGGGACGGCTGGAACTTCGGCGCTCCCCACGCCAAATCTTCATCCAATCCGGACGAAAATTTCGCCGGATTTGGGCGTGGGGAGCGCCAATGAGTGGGGATGCTCTAACACTTGCATATATGGCAATGCCTAATTATAGGTCGATTAAGAATTAAGTTAATTCTACGTCGACTCTATAACCGTTAGATTTGCATCGTGATTTGTACACATGAGAATTGCACATAGGTGTGCAATTGCATAATATTTTCTTGGTTGCACATGAAATTGGGTGACATTAAGTGGCCAAGAATTAAGTTAACTATATGTCGATCAATAACTAGTCACATCTTTATTTATTTAGGATCTTGATGTTAGAAAGCGGAATTCAACCAAATAAACTTTATTTTTGCCAGACACAAATATTTTACTACTTATCAGAATATATGTTTATCACTATATGTATTGATATCAACGAATGTCATATTGCAACTGAAAAGTTTGCTTTTAATCTGGTGTTTATTGTTCTCATCACTTCCTTTATGTTCAAATCATGGTTCCGTCTCTAGTGTCTTGCCATGGTTTCCGACACCCGTTGCCGACCTCAACCTTTCATGTACGTTCATGGGGAGGGTGTAGGGGAGGGGACTAAGGGCATAAACATGGAGGCAGTAAATTCTTGCTTCCCCATGTTTAAAGAAATAATAAAAGATGTAAAACCCTAGAGGAGAGGTGGATCAGCACAACGTACCAATCGTACGTGGTTGTGGTCTTTTATTTATAGATTTGGAGAGATTACATCATGTTACAAGTACATGGACGTAAGTATAAATATGTACAAATATAATGTCTAACACCCTCCCTCAATCTCGTATCAAAAAGGCTTTGATTGCGCCGGCAGGCCGAGAACTGTGGCAATGGCAACGGTTTGGTGAAGATGTCCGCAAGTTGATCTTTAGAGGAGATGAACTTGATATGTAGAACCTTATGTGCGACTCTCTCTCTCTCGCACAAAGTGATAGTCAATCTCAATATGCTTCGTTCGAGCATGAAACACATGATTAGATGATAAGTACATTGCGCCAATGTTGTCACACCATAGAACAGGTGGACGGTCCTGTGACACTCTCAGCTCCTGAAGCAAGGACTATACCAAGATCAGCTTGGCATTGGCAAGAGCCTTGTACTCAGACTCCATACTGGAACGTGACACTGTGGCTTATTTCCGAGCACTCGAGGCGATCAAGTTAGGCCCATAGAAGATGGCATGTCCCCCTGTGGATCGCCTGTCATCAGAATTCCTAGCCCAATCTACATCAGAGAAGGCAGACAGTAGACTGGATGGAGAGCACCGAAGATGAACTCCATGTGAGATGGTCGAGCTGACGTAATGAAGAATACGCTTCACAACAGACCAATGAGGATGAAGACGAGTCTGCATATACTGACACACTTTGTTAACTGCAAACGAGAGATCAGGCCGTGTGACCAGTAAGTACTGCAAACCACCAACAATGTTGCGATAGGTAGTAGCCTCATCAGATGTCAAGGGATCCCCATCAGCAGCAGACAAACACTCAGTCGATGTCATAGGAGTAGACGTTGACTTGCACTCAAGCATCCCGGCATGGCGAAGAGACCCTGATAGACTTTAGAGACCTCGATCCCAAGAAAGAAGCGAAGAGAGCTCAAATCCTTCACCACAAACTCAGACTGTAAACCATGAACAAGCGATCAATAGTTGAATATGAAGAGCTCACCACAATGATGTCGTCAACATACACCAAGAGATACATGGTGATATCCGGTCGACGAAGCATATACAGGGAGGTGTTGCGCTGGAAGGAACAAAGCCATGGTCCCGAAGAGCACTCCCCAGACGAGCGTGCTAGGCACGAGGCGCCTGTTTAAGCCCATAAAGAGCTTTTACCAAGCGACAGAGATGATGCGGCTGAGCAGAGTCGACATACCCAGGCGGCTGACGCATGTAGACCTCCTCCTCAAGAATACCATGGAGGAAGGCTTTCCGAACATAAAGTTGGCGAAGATACCAACCACGTGTGACCGCAAGAGAGAGCAGCAGCCGAATGGTGGTGGGCTTAATTACGGGACTGAAGGTGTCCTCGTAGTCAAGTCCATAGCGCTCCTTGAACCACTTGGCCACAAGACGCGCTTCGTAGCGTTCAATAGATCCATCGGAGTGGCGCTTGATCTTGAAGACCCACTTGGAGTCGATGACATTGATGCCGGGACAAGGAGGAACCAGATGTCAGGTCTCGTTTCGACGGAGGGCCTGATACTTAGCCTCCATCGCATCACGTCAGTGCGGTATACGCATAGCATCATGGTGAGTAGTCGTCTCGGTGGACGGATCAGCAATGCCATTAGCAGAGCAGGCCGTCAGCCAGGCCACCGACCCGTCAGTCCACACCTTGGGTCGGGAATTGCCCGTGCGTCTGCGAGTAACAGCCCGCAGCGGTGCAGAGGACTGCATGGACGGCACCGAACTCCCGCTAGTCGCGGCGTCTGCGTTAGGAGATGGAGCAGACGACAAAGACGTTTGGGCCAGCCCAGGCGAGGATGGGTCTAGCGACGGGAACGCCGAGGCCGGCGATGGAGCGAGGTCTGGTGATGGGGGCATGGTGGGCCAGCCCACGGATGGAGCCGGTGAGGCTGCATGGGCCGAGTGACGAGGCTGCCACCAGGCGAGTCCTGTGGAGGAGAGCCAGCCCGTGCATGGTTTTGCATGGGGCTGGGGTCCGCGCTCGTGGTGTGATTGATGTGATCTCTATCCGCCGATGGTGTCATGTCCAGGACCTCAAGCCGAGCTCCACAAGCAGTCCCTGCACCATGCATGGTTAGGAAGCAAGGAAGGGGAATGTGCAATATCTGCAAATTGGTCAATAGAGACTGGTGTAGAGGTGGTGTCGACAGATGTAGTGGTGGTAGGCATGTTTGCAGAAGGGAAAACATTTTCATCAAAAATAACATCGCGAGAAATATACTCTATTAGAGGGTACATGCAAACATTTATAGCCCTTATGAAGGGAGCTATAGCCAAGGTACACACACTTTTAGAACGAAATTCAAGTTTTCGATTGTTGTAGGGTCTAAGATGAGGCGAACAAGCACAACCAAAAACCTTGAAAATGTGTAGTCTGGGTTTCATGCAATAGAACTTCCAAGGGAGTTTTCATGTCAAGAACACACTAGGAAGCCTGTTTATAAGAAAACAGGTTGCATCACTCCAAAAGGCAGGGAAGCATGTGCAAGTAGAGTAAGCCCAGTTTCTACAATATGATGGTGTTTACGTTCAGCAACCTCATTTTGTTGATGTACGCAACACGATGATTAATGCCAAGATTATTAAGGAAGGTATTGAGGTTATGATATTCGCCTCCCCAATTTGACTGAACATGAAGAATCTTGTGGTTAAGTAAACATTCAACATGTTTTTGGAATTGCAAGAAGAAGTTAAAAACATCAGACTTGCGCTTAAGCAAATAGAGCCATGTGAATATACTAAAATCATCAATAAAACTCACATAATAAGTATGGCCACTAATGAAAGTTTGGGCAGGGCCCAGACATCTGTAAAAACTAGCTCTAAAGGAGATTTTATTACACGAGTGAAATATGGAAAAGGTAACCGATGACTTTTGTCTTGCTGACAGGTATCACACACTAAGGAACTTTTATTTCTAGACTCAATAGGTAGGGCATGGCAGCGAAGAACATGCTCTACAACTGGGGACGCTGGATGTCTTAGACGACAGTGCCAGTTGGATGATGGAACTCGAATGCTACTGAAAACTTGTCTGACTGAGGGCCCTCGGCCACCAACTGGATAAAGGGCACCGTGACTTCGACCACTAAGGATGATTTCCTTCGTATATCGGTCCTTCACAAAAAGATCAAAAGGATGAACTTCAACAAAGATGTTGTTATCAAGAGCAAGTTTATGACCAGATAAAAGAATCTTAGTGACTTGAGGACAGACTAGAATATTTTTAAGGCGAAGTGGTGTGCCAGTGTCTGTGGGAAGAGTAGATTGAACAATATGAGATATGCATACCTTGACCATTAGCAGTGTGCACATGGTCCTTCCCCTGATACGGTTCCTTGACGCCGAGATTGTCCAGCTCCCCGGTGAGGTGGTTGGTGGCGACAGTGTCCATGTACCAGGTTGGGTCAACCGGGTAGGACGGAGTGTTGGTGTTGTTGTCGTGCATCACCATCGAGACTTGGCGCTCCATGTTGGCGCGATCATTGCCGGCCCCAAGGAAGTCCCTGTCCAAGCGCTTCCAGCAGCGCTCCGCGACATGACCAACTGCATTGCAGAGCTGGCACACGGGGTGGTTGTCGTCGGCGGTGTTCCAGCGACGCCCGCCTCCACCCCCGCCCCCTCCATTGTTGGAACCAGAGGAGCCCGAGGTGTTGTTGGAGTGAGGCAGAGCAGAGGGTGGTGGCGCACCACGGCCACCACCAGCGGGAGGGTGGTTGGGCTTGGAGTAGCCCCCCCCCACCCGAGTTTGGGCGAGGTGCACCGCGGCCACCGCCATCGTACGCCACGTTCGCCAACGCGGTTGAGTGCAGGGCCGTGGCCCGGAGGCTCTCAACACGCTGCTCGGTGGACAACAGGCGGGCGTGGAGTTCACGCGTGGAGATCGGCGTCTCGCGGCCATTGATGTTCTCGGCGAGGTTTTCGTAGTCCTCGTCGAGCCCGTTGAGGACATAGGCAACGAAGTCCTCCTGAGCCAGCGGCTGGCCCATCGCGGTGAGAGAATCCGACATGGCCTTAATCTTGTTGAAGTACGTCGTGATCGACGAGTTCAGCTTCTCCATCTTCTGCACCTGCCCACGGATGTGCACAAACTGCACGCTGAAGTGGGTGTCGAAGGAGTCGCAGAGAGTCACCCAGGCCTCCTCCGCCGTGGCGGCAAACATCACCAGTCCACCAACAGCGGGGGTCTGGGAGGAGTTGATCCCCGACAGGAGCGCCTGATCTTGCATCACCCAGGCCCGGTGTTCGGGGTTGGGGATCGCGGCAGGGCGGCCCTCGAACTGAACGAGGATGCGCTCCAGCGGGCACGGATAGCTCCCGTCGACATACCCCATCAGCAAGTGGGAGCGCAGGAGCGGGAGGATGGCGGAGCGCCACAGTAGGTAGTTGTCGCTGCCGAGCTTGACCGTCAAGAGATTGCCGAAGTGAAACGGCGCGGCAGCAGTGGCAGTCGATGACGAGGCGCCCCCCAAACCTGCAGAGGAGTACATACTCCCAACCGGAAGGGTGCCCATGGCCGACATCGTAGAGGCGCTGACGGTCGAGGCCGAGAGAGCCCCGAGAGTGGACGACGAGGAGAACGTGCCGATGGTGGACGGCGGCGACAGGGCCCCCTCCGTGGAGACGGACATGGAGGAGGTGGTGAGCGCCCCGACGGTGCTTTGTTGGAGGACACCGGAGGTGGCGTCGGTGGAGGCAGCGAAAGTCATGACCGGTGGCGGCTACCAGATTGGATCGGCGGCGGCGCACGCGAGCTCTGATACCATGTAAAACCCTAACCCTAGTAAGGAGAGCAGAGGTGGATCAGCACAACGTAACAATCGTACGTGGTTGTGGTCTTGTATTTATAGACGTGTGGTCTTGTATTTATAGACTTGGAGAGATTACATTAGGTTACAAGTACCTGGACGTAAGTATAAATATGTACAAATATAATGTCTAACAAAAGATGATGAAGCAACTGTCTAAACAAAAATCAAACGGTGCATAAAAATGAGACCCCCACTTTATTAGGACCCACCTCTTCTTTCCCCCAATATTCCCGTCCTTCCCGTGTGAGTAGAACCGTAGTATTTCATTTTCTATTTATTTTCTCTTTATATTCTCTCTCTCCTCACTTTCTTTTCTTTCTCTTGCCTTTCTCACCAGAGGAGGTGGCCTCTTCTGCAAGAGATCCTGCGACTACCGAACCTAAGCTCTGACATCCGAGTCTAGTTAGATGCCGTAGGCTGGGGCTAGGTGTTGACCATGCCCCAATATGACATGTTTGACGGATGAAAATAGGCAAGGAGCTATGAATGAAGTAAGATTTTGGAGGAGGGCAAGGTTAGGAGTAGGACTTATATGAATTTCTCTATATATCACATACTACTATTGTTAATGACACTAAAACTCGCCTATTATGAGCCAAGACTGACTGTTGTTTATTTATAAAAAATCATCTATGATTCATATATCACGGAGTGAATCATCGGTGATGAACTTACGTGTGATAATCCCACGGTCATTTTTTGCGAACCTTGTATGATGGGAAGTCTTAGGAGTTTCTTTACTGTCATTTCTCTCTTTCTCAACATGTAAAACTGGATTTGGATCACCTTATTTTATTTATTTTTTTAGATTTGGATGTTTTAGGTAAGCTGGAGACATATCCGTTCAATGATGTGAATTGATTTCAAAGCATATCCTTGGTCTTTGTCGACGCAATCATACATAGCGCATCAAAAGACGTGGGGGCCGAAGATACGCACGATGTCCTCGCCTTACAAATTACACAATGTTGTTATATATAAAAATAGGGGCTGCTATCATGAGTGTTGATTACAACAGCCAATGGTTTAAGTCCAACTCGAGGATAAAGAATTTGATCGTGCGCAGACAGAAGAACATGAGTGCGAAAACCACCGGTCACCAAGACACCAACCACTACATGCCCTAACATGCTACCAATAATTATTCTAATTAATGCAGCCAGTAGTAGTCGTATTATTTTATATTTATGGTTTTGTTGGGAGAAAAAATATGCAAACAAATGTGGAGTACATGATATATTAAGGGGGAGAGGAAAAGATATCTATATTTTCTTGCAAAGGGAAATTATTTCCCCCCTCAATATTTGCAAGATGATAAGTGTGGTTCTGAGCTCTCATGCTAGAAACTCTTGGTACGTAGGTTCTAGACTTGGTCACTTGATCCACTATATGGGGTTTTGATGACGACGTGGCGGTGTGCGGTCCTTTCTTGTAAATTTTCTTCATTTTTCCTACTCCCTCCATTCATAGATACAAGTTGTATAGTTTTTTAAGAGCAAATTTAGAATATAGGATGTATTGTGGTGCACCACTCGTCTGGATAATTTCTTCAGAAATTGCTTTACGTTTTCTTAACTTATTTGAAGTCCTCTATTTCCTCATGTTAAATGTGGAGATGTAATCCCGCCTAAACCTGGTGTATTTTTCTCTCAATGTGTGTTCTTAAAAAAAAATTGCCAAAAAGTATATGGCTTATATCAAGAAACGGATGGAGTGTTTTATGATTATTTTCCTATATATTGATTAGATACTACCTCCATCCCAAGGCTTAAGGCCTATATTTCTTTCAGAAAGTCAAACTATGTTAAATTTGACTAAGTTTTTATCACAAATTATTAACATGAAAAATACAAAATAAATATCATTAGATAGATAATGAAATATATTTTCATATGGTATCTAAAAAATATCATATTTGTTCATAAATTTTTCTAAAAGTTTGGTTAAACTTTACTTCGTTTGACTTTCTGAAAAAATATAGGCCTTAAGCCTTGGGATGGAGGTAGTATATTTTAAAGATATTAGTTTGCAAAAAAATCTATTTGTTCTAAACTTCAAGAAAATATTTATTTGTTTTATTTTACTTTTCTCCAGATTACGTGAGTTATTTCTATTTTCTGTTATTTGTTTTACAAAGAATTTATATTTCTTGTTTTGTGATTGCCATATGTGTTTGAAGCTTTGGATGGTCGGGAGGGCAGTGGCACCATCAGCCCACCACAGTTTAAACTTTAGTTTTAATACTTTGATGTCTCGTAAAGGTGGGATATTCTTTCAGTAGGAGGCGACGTTCTCGTCGATAGCGAGATGTATCGACGAGAACGTATGTTGTGACTTCTCCAATATTAAAACCCACCAAATTAAATTTTTGGACTCACTTGGATATGCTCATAAAGATATTAGATGTTGCGTTCATATAGGGTGCATTCATATAGGTATGTGTATGTACTTATTTATCACCGTTTTTGTAAGGGTACATTGCCCCTATGTGTGGTTTTGGTAATTAATGACAACCCCTATGGACTAATATTTTCATTGAGTTTATATGAAGGAATATTCCATAGGTTCTACTTGCTCTCCATGTGTTGGATTCAAGTATGGATGTCATGAAGATAAAGGTATACCTTGTGTGTTGGCATCAAGATCATCGGTATGAAGATATGATCAAGAAGAAGAAATGAAGATGGAGTTCTTATGTGGAACTCAATATTAGCCATGCTCTATCTTATGTGAGTATGAGAAGATACAAGGTTGAGTTGGGCAAGTTCAAGATGAGCATCTTGAGTGAATCACATGCTTGAAGCTTGCCGTCCATTTGGTGTTAATGGACATGTGAAGACGTGCATCAGTGGGGCTTTCCCATCATAGTGTATGGGGGAGTATTTGTGAGTCTTCACGAAGCAACATTGATCAAGTGAGGCATTCCGGCTTGAGTAAAGCTTGAAGAGTTATCATCAAGATCAAGCGGGATGCGCAAGGCAAAGGTATGGACTTGCTAGGTTTTCCTTTTACCGGTCTCAAGGTGGATGTTGGGAGACCGGATTATAGGATAGATAGCCGCACTATTAAGAGGGGCTTTCGGTTAAGTAACTTGATCACATCGTCTTAGGGAGCTCAATCCTTTGCATACTTTGCATATCCTTATTGCTTCTTGGTGTTTCTCTGTGTGAGTTTCTTGAGCTTGTTGCTAGCTTTACAACAAGCCCAAGTTCATCGAAAACGGATCCGCATGCATCTTCTATTGCATTTTCGAGTTTGGACGTCTTCACCGTTTCTTGACGGTGAGAGACTCCGTCTCTAAAAATCATCTAAAATGTTCTTTGAGGAGTCTCCATATTTCCAGTTTTTGTTGGGGTTCTATTCGTCGTTATCTTTCCAACAAAATTGGTTTCATGTTAATCGGAGTTCGGGAGCAATAGTTATTAAAGAAAAGGTAAAAGAAGAAAAAGAAAAAGAAAAGAAAAAAGGGGACGGCTGCCCGGTTTCCGACCGGTCGACCGGACCGCACGCCGGCCCACCCGGTCGACCGGGCGGCCACCGGCCCACCAGCCGGGCAGCCCAGCTTGCCCTCCGGTCCGACCGGACTTTAACCGGGCCGCCGCCTCCCCCGGCCCAGGCGCCGGTTTCCTACCGGGCCGCTCGGCGGCCACTCCGGCCGGACCGGCCTCCTGGCCGGACTGGGCCTCTCCGCTCTGCAGCCCACCCCGCGGCCTGGCCCTTCCCCCCGCGCGGCCTAAGGCGTTTCTGCCGCCCAGCGCGCCTCTGCCCAGCCCCGGTCGGTGGGCCGGTCCGACCGGGCAGGCCACCGGCCTCTCCGGCCCGAGCTCGGTCGACCGGCCTCGCTGGCGGTCGGGCTGTCTTTTTTAGCCGTTTTACTGCCCGTTTTTCTTGTCTTTTTCCCCCAACGAGTTTTATTTGCTCCCATGCTATAAATAGCTCTTCTTCCACCTTGAGCAACTAGTTCTTCCCATTCTCTCACCTCCATTGTTGCTATTTGAAGAACTTGCTCTCCCCCTTGATTCCTCAAACCATTCTTGCTCATATTTGAGGATTTGAGAGAGGAGATCTAGATCTACACTTCCACCAAACCATTTCTTCTCTAAGTGAGGGAATCTCTTGGGATCTAGATCTTGGAGTCTTTGGTTGACTTTCCCCTTATTCTTCATCTCCAATCTCATCCTAGCATTCGTTGCTTTGGTGGGATTTGAGTGTGAAGGACTTGAACACCTCCGGTGTTCTTGCTTTGCATCATTGCATAGTGTTGAGCTCTCCACCACGATTTGTTCGAGTGAGAGACCGTGAGCTTGTTACTCTTGGAGGGTGACCTCCTAGTTGGCTTGGTGATTGGTGCTCCGGTGATCTCTTCAAGAAGATTGTGAAGAGGCTCGGGCTTCTCCTTCGTGGAGCTTGTGAAGTGGTTGTGGAGCTTGCCATCTCCGGAGCGGAGGAAAAGCTAACCATAAGGAAAGGACCATTATCCTTCGTGGGTGTGGTTCGGAGAATAGGGTGAGCCTTCGTGGCGCGGGGAATCCTTCGTGGGACCTCCACTCCTCCAAACGTGACGTACCTTGTTGCAAAGCAAGGGAACACGGGAATACATCCTCGTCTCCGCGTGCCTCGGTTATTTCTATACCCGAGCTCTCTTTCCTTGTGATAGCCATCGTGCTTGAAGTACATATATCTTGCTATCACTTGTGCTACATATATCTTGTGCCTATCTTGCTTAGCTCTAGTTGCTATTGTTACACTTAGTTGAGCTTAGCATATTTAGGGTTTGTGCTTGTAAACTAAACGATAGTTTAATTCCGCATTCTTACAAGACAAATCCGCAAGAGTTTGTAATTGCCTATTCACCCCCCCTCTAGGCGACATCTCGATCTTTCAGTTTTCAAGCTGGCGAAGCAACAGTTAGCATTCCAGGTACTGGGTTGAGGGGCCAATCTTATAATACTTCAAAAATACTTCTTTTTTCGAAATGGTATCACCCCGGTCTCTGCATCAAATAGATGCACACAGCCATTTATTGAAAAATCCCAGGTTTACGTTCTTATAATACTTGGAAAATACTTGAAGATAAAATATGTTTCCTCTATGCTACTAAACAAAAATGTCGATAATCTTTCCCTCGTGATTATTTATTAATAAAAGTTGAACGGTGTGATCCATACATGATAGCGACCCACTTACAAGGTTTGGTGGACTGTTACTCTGTTGTTAGCCGGGTCAAAAAGAGACGAGGCGAGTCCGCGGGTATATAAGCGGCGGCTAGTAAAGGAAAGGCAGTGCGATCCATATAAATCCCTCCAACCCAACCAAAATATTCCCATCCAACCGTCTCCTCCTTCTCAAGTCAAACCCCGCCATTCGCTCGCTGGTTAGTAGTCCTCTTCTCAATCATTCTCTCGATCGATCGCACAGCTACCCACCGCGACGATCTCCCTTGCTGGGAGCCATTGCTTGATCGATCGGCCGTGGGAGGTCCTTCTCCGCGGCTATCCATTCCGGTCCCGTCTCCGGCTCGGGACGACCTCTCGTCGCCGGCAGGTTCCGTGCTTTTTTTTATTTTGTTTGTATGTTTTGTTCTTGGCTTCATGGTGGGCAGATGTTCATGCCATAGGCTTTAGCACCAATGGAATGAATGGTCGTCGCATAACTCGGGGTGGGAACACAGTTTGTTGGTTGGTTGGTTGATATGTCCAGGGAGTGGTTGGCGTTTTAGTTGTTTCAAGGTCGGAATGTGAGCTGAACTGAACTTGATAAAATTGAGAGGTGAGAGTCAGTGCACGAACAGCGGCTGGCAAACAGAAATGGGGTGCGGCCGTGCGGGAATAGTGTTCGACAGAGTGTCAGATGGCGCGGGGCAGGCTAAGAGGGGAAACCACACTCTCTGCCACAAGCCCGTTCTTTGGGCCGCTCCAAATAGGATAGCTGTCATGTTTGCCTTTTTCTACCCCACAATTCTTTATTTTTTTATTAGGGGAAAATGCAGGACCTCACAGTTTTTTATGTTCACACATATGAGGATGCCATGTTCAGTGCAGCTATTTGCATAGGCAGCAACTTTTACTCCTAGCAGCACTAGCACATCCATGTTTTCTTCATCGTTTCCGAAGCACATTCATGGTTAACTAGTCCACGAACACGTTGCTAGAACAATCTTCTCTGTAATTGTGTTTCAAAAGTTACATTTTCAGTTTGGCAATTGATGACCAAAAGTTGAGCAGCAAAGTTCGGTCAAATCAGTTTGTGATGGCCTTCACAAACATGCTGTTTTCTTCAGTAACTTAGCGCTGATAAAGTGGTTCAACTTAGCGCTGATTAAAGTTATGTAGCTGAAGAGCTTATACTTGTTGAGATTAATTGTACCTTTCCCTTCTTAGGTTTTCTCGAAAGGACAGAGGAAACAATACCGTTTATCATGTCAGGGGGATCAGGTGGATCTTCCCCGCCATCGGAGCGAATTAGCTCGAGTTCTCTGTCAGATCTGAAGGACCTGGAGATTTCTTCAGAGTCTGGCTGCTTGTCCATTGTTGTACTAGGTGCTTCTGGGGACCTTGCTAAGAAGAAAACTTTCCCGGCACTCTTTAACCTTTTCCAACAGGTAATTCTATCATAACTAGAAATTCCTTCAGAACTGTCGATAAAATGCAAGAGTCGCGGTTCAAATTAGATAAACTAGCGCACAAATTTAGTGCATTGGTCTTGAAATGATTAGCTTGCAGCCAAGTGTATACTGTACAGATAAAGAAATAATTGAACATCACTGTATTGTATACAGCATGCCATGTACATATGTCTTCTCAGGTCGGCACACATTGTCAAATGCATATTTATCAATAGTACTCCCTGATATTGCTAGGGATTTCTACAAGCTGGAGAAGTCCATATATTTGGGTATGCAAGATCAAATATTTCTGATGACGGGTTAAGAGAACGCATCCGTGGGTAAGATCTACATTCCTAGAGCTAATATCTTCCTGTACAAATAATTTTATGTGTTTTGTATGAGGATGGTGTTTCCCCTCCATTTTTTTGTATCATGGAAGTGATGATTCCGTAAAACCTCTGCATATTAATATCATCATTGCATTGTTACAGATATCTCAAAGGAGCTTCAGAGGAACCTCTTTCAGAATTTCTGCAATTAGTGAGTTGGCGATATTATGCATAGCTTCTGTAATATTTGGCCTATATGTAACCATGCTGAATTCTCCTTGCAGATTAAATATGTTAGTGGTTCATATGATAGTGGGGAAGGATTTGAACTGCTAAACAAGACAATCTCTGAGAATGAAACATCAAAGGACTCCCGTAGACTATTTTATTTGGCATTGCCTCCATCAGTATACCCCTCAGTATGCAAAATGATAAGATCATACTGCATGACTCCATGTGAGTTACTTTTCGAGATAGAGAAAAACTGTCCCCTCGATGTCAACTTTGTTGACTATTGCACTTCCTTCAAAGTATTGAAAACATATGTATATGAATTATTTTGCTGTGCTAAGGTCTTTTGATACATGCTCTTTACCTGTGCTAACTACTTTGTTCTACTTTCAGCCTCTCATGGTGGTTGGACAAGGGTTATTGTTGAAAAGCCCTTCGGAAAGGATTTAGACTCTGCAGAGGAACTGAGTACCCAACTTGGAGAGCTTTTTAATGAAGAACAACTATATAGAATTGACCACTATTTAGGGAAGGAGTTGGTCCAGAACCTGGTAATTTGTGTGTTATGGTTAGCTGTTCCTAGATTCTGCTTGCACATGTTTTTCATATTATCATCTATTTGCAGCTCGTGCTCCGCTTTGCAAATCGCTTATTTCTGCCCCTCTGGAATCGTGATAACATTGATAACGTACAGGTAATAAGGACTCTTAGGTTTTTACCACACTTACATTTGCCGTTCTTCTTTTTTCCTTTGTATATTGTATTTACATTTTTTGTTTCAGATCGCTTCCGTTGTTGTTTGTCTAAAATTAAATAAATTGATGTTAGAATGGTCACAGATGTATGTGCTTGCATTTAATGAGCCTATTGTGCAGATTGTATTCAGGGAGGACTTTGGAACTGATGGGCGTGGAGGATATTTTGATCAATATGGGTATGTTGGAAATAACAACTCTTGCAAGAAAGTTTCCATGTTGAATGCATTTTGTTTCAAGTACTTATGCTTTAAGCTGGAACAATGGTGTAAAATATCGCTTCTATATATTGTAAATTCAATTGGAGCGCAACTTGTCCTTACAAGTATTTTGTTTCATCTATAGTTATGTATATCTCATAGTGGTCAATTTGCATATTTATTTTTACAGCGAACACTTTCATTAAGCTATATGGTAACCCATTTTTTTACTGATTTCAAGTCCATTCATGTGCATTAGTCTCTCCTATTTATTAACAGATATAATATCAAAAACATGCTGGCTCCGGTGTTTATATTATGTATCTTTATTCCCCTCATACTAATTTAAATATCTGCCTTCGCTTTTATTGCTACAGGATCATCCGGGATATCATTCAGAACCATTTGCTGCAGGTACATATAGTCCTTGTATGAATCCGTAGTAGCAATTATTTACTGTGAGAATTTCCCAATATTTTACTCACATTCATTCAGAATGGTTAGCGCTCTATAGAATCACAGTTCTTATGTTAAATCTTCTGAGTAGGGAGAGCAGCTACCGACCATACATTAGAATTTCTCGAAACGAATACTGTTTTTTAGGAATTCAGAGCCCTGGTTATTGACTATCATTGCATCCGCAGGTCTTCTGTTTGGTAGCCATGGAAAAGCCTGTCTCTCTTAGTCCTGAGCACATAAGAGATGAAAAAGTCAAGGTACTTACTGACCTTTAAATCATATTATGCTCCATATTCTATTTCTACTTAATAGAGAATTCCACCTTTGGACTTTTTCATGCGATGCCTAAGTATGAACTCTGTGTTCTTATTGCCTAGAAGTAAATTTTTATTTTACAGTTTCATATTACACTGTCAGGTTCTGCAATCAGTGACCTCTATAAAGCATGACGAGGTAGTCCTTGGACAATATGATGGCTACAAGGATGATCCCACAGTGCCAAATGAATCCAACACGCCTACATTTGCATCCGTCGTGCTGAGGGTACACAATGAGAGATGGGAAGGTATATTTTACTTCTTCCAATATTGTTTATTTATTGAAAATCTCAAAAGTCACAGCATCAAGTACTATATTTTAAAACCAATCTCCACATTTTAGCCCCATCTGAACACGTGCTGAGGGTACTCTTTATGTGTGAAGAGTTCTACAACATTATCTGTCTTGCAGCACATCCATGAATATTTGCGACTCGGTTTCTTTTTTGGATTGGAAGATTTCCATTATACATCTGGAGCGTTGTACTAAAAGAATGAGGCTGCATCATAAGCTACTTTGAGACCTTCAGATCCATGTATTTTATCTTCCAGTACTGACATTTGAATAATTGTGATGTAGGAGTTCCTTTCATCCTTAAGGCAGGTAAAGCACTGGGCTCTAAGAAAGCAGAGATACGTGTGCAATTCAAGGATGCTCCGGGTGATATTTTTAAATGTATGTACTTATGCTTTTCTCCTTTTCAAATATGTTGACACCACTTTTGTTCTTCCAAAAGCCGTGCCTAATATGAGAAAAGAAATTATTCTAGAATATCTCAGTCAAGAGTAGGGGGGAAGGGCCCTAGGAAAGATAAGTTTTATTGAGGTTGTAAGATCTTACAGTGCTGAACTGCTGCTAAAGAGCATGCTCTAAGTCCAGCTATAGTACTGAGAAATGTAGAATATGCCCGTGTTGATATGAAGAGGAGCACTTGCTTAAAACGTATAATGTAAGTATGAGCATACACCCTTTAGAAATTTCCACACTTTATAGAATGCATGGGATGGTTTTGTAAATTGTAGAACACTAAATTTAAGTGAGCTGAGTACTTTCAGTTTGACCTTAGCACCTTACCGATTAGCGTAACCATTCTTCGTCTTCTCTTCTCTCGAGTCATTAGTAAATGAGCTCAAGAAATGCTTCATAATATTAAATTTTATTTATTTCAAACTGTTAGGAGTAATCTATAATTTTTCAGAATTGGATCAAATCTACCGCATAAGATAAATTTAAAACCCCAGGGTAATCTTAAGCCTTGACTAAAAGTGTGCCAAATCATATCCAATGCACTTAATGTCTATGAAGTGGCTTTTTTTCTTTTTGAGTTGGTACAAATCCACTCTTGTTTGTTTCTACTGCTGTTATATAAAGCTCTTCATTTTCTATTTTTTACAGGCAAGAAACAAGGGAGGAATGAATTTGTTATACGCCTGCAGCCATTGGAATCCATGTATATGAAATTAACTGTATGTACAACTACTTCTGTAAACTTTCTCTTAAAAGATTGAAACTTCTGTCAACTTCAGTACGGCATTTTTTGGGGGGTCAAATATAGCAGTAGAACTTTCAAGTGATTTTTTGTCTAAACAAACTACATGACTTTCGGCAGGTAAAGAAACCAGGGCTAGAAATGGCAACAGAACAAAGCGAACTGGATCTATCCTATGGGCAAAGGTACCAAGATACGAAGATCCCAGAAGCGTATGAGCGCCTCATCTTGGACACGTACGTGCTGGTCCATCCTTTATTTCCTACTAAATTTGTTTCTGACATGTTCCACGCCTTTTACGCATCAATTCATTGGAGGCGCCATACATAACCTAGAAACTTCTCACCTTTCGTCCGAAAGAACAAGCACTTTCCTCCCTCTCAAACTACTCACCATTACCGATATATGTTTTGGCAGGATAAGAGGTGACCAGCAGCACTTTGTTCGCCGAGATGAGTTGAAGGTTTGTACATTGTGCTGTTTGCAGTTATGCTTTTCTTTTTTGCAGTGAATCCCCATTGTGAACCTGACGCTGTGTTTCCTCAGGCTGCCTGGGAGATCTTCACTCCTTTGTTGCACGACATCGATGCCGGCAAGCTGAAAGCCCTGCCGTACGAACCAGGATCCCGGGGTCCTCCAGAGGCCGACGAGCTGAGCAAGAGGATGGGGTATATGCAGACTCTTGGCTATGTTTGGGTACCTCCTACCCTTGCAAAATAGCCTTCAGCAGAGAAGCATTTCTGGGTTTACAGACAGTTACTTGGGGGAAAATCACTTGGGCTTGTGTGTAGTACGGAAGAGCATTTGTAACAAGAAGTTTTTGCTTGCCAAAACAGTGTACCATTTATACAATTATAAATAAAGGATACCATGTTTTTTGCTAAGTTATTTTGGCACCGCGTAAGAACCCTGGAAACCGAAGGTTGGAGCAAAAAATATACATAGCAAGACCAGTTGATTCTGTATTTCATGAAACTCGCATCTCTTCTCTCTCGCTGCTTGGTTTGCCTTGCCAACAGTGGGGTAAAACCAAGATAGTCTGGCCCTCAAATTGGTTTGGCATCGATATTTAGTCATGAGCCCCACAAACAGTGGAAAGTAAGGTAAACTTGGCTTGAAAAAACAGATTGAGTTGCATAAACAGTAGTGATTTTTCCCCAGGCGCATCTGTTCTTCTAGTTGCGAAACATATCACATGACATTCAGGATACCAAGAGTAGCTTACAGTTGAAAAGTTACAAAAACTTCATGTTCCTGGCTTTTATTATGTATATAGCAACTCCAATTTTTTTAATGCATGGAGAATTTTGCAAAGATTCAAACCAGCAAGATCGCAGCAAGCATTGCAAGGAACATATATCAATTCCAAATGTGCATACGTTCAGGACAAATATAGTATGTCTGATTTGACACACTGGCATTTGAGTCATGGCCAACATATATCCTCGATGCTACAACAGGTGATTCAAAACCAAATAAGTAACAACCTTTTTCACAAATTAAAGGAAATGCAGAATAAATAAAATCTATCTGCAATTTTCAGCAACAGGAAGATCCCAGCATTGCCACACTGGAATGAGCCTAGATCTTCAGCAGAGCACAGCCAGCGATACTCCCTCGACAACGTGTCATCGGTGAGCCTTGTCGCCAAGTTGGCCTCTCGCTTGTGACATTCAAGATATCAACATCAGACAGTGGCTTAATGCACTGATTTCTCGGCCCTGGCCCAATCACTCCCCCAACCAAACATATGCTCTCTCCTAAACCAATCATCCCAAATGCAATCCTGCTTTGGAATCCAGATGCACATGGAACCATCTTGTCAGATGTATTCTCCCCATGCTGCTTCCTAATGCAACTGTTGCTCAGCACATACAGCTCCCCACAAACCATTGCCATTGGGCCCTGCAGCCAATGGTAGTCCTCCACAGCCCAATAATTGCCACCATCTTCCAGAATCTGAACTGTCGATATCCCTTTATGCAACACATGCATCTTATCCTTGATGACAAGACCAGAGCATGCAGATGGGTGTGCCTGACGAAGATCAGGAAGGGACTCCCAGGTGTCAGCTTCAGGATCATAAATCTCGGCCTCTGATATTGATTTGCGGCAGTTTGTGAAGCCCCCTGCAACAATTATCTTCCCATCCAATGCACAACAAGCAAACATAGCTCGAGCTACAAGCATTGGAGCCCTCTGGGCCCACAAACGGTGGAGAGGATCATAAGACCAGACCTCATTGCTCGCAAAGATTGTGTCATGGTCTCCCGTAAGTGGGTCAACTCTATCACTGCCACCACCAATTACATAGAGTTTTCCAGCAACAGAGGCCACTCCAAAGCGGGCAATATTCCTAATCTGAGACGGCATGACAGGGAGAGTTATCCACTTGTCTCGGAGAGGGTCATAAAGTTGCCAAATGTTTTCAGGTTCAAATGCTAACACACATAGCAATTCTTCTGTCACGCCAATTTGATTCCTAACATTCAGAAGCTCACCACTGCAAACAGATGCTCTCCAAGAGCGGGAAACCAGCTGAAGAACGGGATGGGATATAAATGGGACACGTGCAAGGCACTGGAGAGCAACTTCATTAGGAAGACCATCAAGTAAAGTTGACACCATTGTGCACTCAACCATATTATCTCATTACGCAGCACAAAAGCAACAAAACGTACGAATCCTGAAAATAGTCAAATACACGAAGCTCAGATTACACTGTACAGAGAAAACAGCAAAGTAGAATCAAAATAAATGATAAGACATTCATCTTAAAATTATCATTCAGACAAACTGAAACATGGAATGATGAAAAAAGTTAAAACTTAAAACCAACAATAAACACGAAAAATAAGTAAAATGTCCAAAGTGAGGCTGAAGGTGAGCTTGCAGGGCACATCACATCAGAGATGTCTTTTCTTTACTGGGAGTGGCATATAACAAAAGAGTATGAATAGATCTGAACTAGCTGGGAGTCATTCTAAGGCATAGCAACAGTAGATCACATTTATTGAGAGTTCTTACTTGACACTCGCTCTGGTACAAGTTGAAAAAAAATGTGTGCAGATTGGTCATAATACCAAGGGCATAGGGCAACAATCATGATTGTTTACATCAACCAGGAAAGAAACAGCTGCTGCTGCAATTATTAACATATATGTTGACCATGCATTCTTTGAACTTCTGACTATACAGATTTGTAATAGGAAAAAATAGCATCAAGAAAATAAAGTAATCAATCAAAGCGTTCCAAAGTTGACAAGGTTAGTGTCTAACAACAGATGACTGAGTATTCCGGAGAAGCTACACATAGCAAGTTCCACCTCAACAGCACTAAATTAATGGGCTGGTAAGTTGACAGGGTTCTATATTCGTCCTCTAGTTCTCTATATATCCCCAAAGATTAATGGGCTGGTAAGTTGACAGGGTTCTATATTCGTCCTCTTGTCCTCTATATATCCCCAAAGATAAATGGGCTGGTAAGTTGACATGGTTCTATATTCGTCCACTAGTCCTCTATATATCCCCAAAGATAAGTGGTGCTTGTGTTCTTAGTTTAAATATGATCAAAAGAACATATACAGTTCTTTAAAAGTGGCTGGGCAACTTCAACATAGAGCTAGGTGGGGAGATTGCCTAGTGAGTCAAGGTGCGGAGGGCAGCCAACTCGGCAAGCTGAGAAGGGGAAGAGATGGCTTCATGTGTGTGCTGGCAGTGCAAGATAGCGGAGGATGGGGTCAAAATATGGATCCCGCAGAACAGGAGGAGCTGCAACCGTAGTAGAGTCAAGGAGAAGGTTAGCCTAGCAAAGCAGAGGTGGCAGCAGCCTTGGAGCCAGAATAAAATTATAAGCATACTTGACAAACCACATAAATTTAGCATCTGGTTTGGACGAGAATAGTAGGGTGAATGCTACAAATAACAATATATCATCCTCCCTGGGCATGAACGACATCAACCAGTTGCATCAGGGAATGAGGCTGGCGCTTAGGCAAGACCTTGCAGTGCTCTGAAAGGCACTAAGCAGGCAGCAGGGCGGCTTCAAGATTCTTGCGGGGATTAGGCACACCTATATATACAGGTGGGTGGCACCTAGCACCCAAGCAGGGTAGAGCACTGGTGCCTCTTAGCTGACCGCACAAACTGTACAATGGATGGACATTGCTGCTGTCCAGGTATTCTCCATCTCTGATACTGGGTAGTAGCAGTAGACTAGTCAACAGCAACTTCACGATTCAATAATAGATGTCATAGCAATGCGATAACGCTGTTACTCTATAACGAGGATCTGTAATCATTACTCCAAGACTTGATGTTGATCCATGGCATAATAAGAAGGTAAATTCCAAAACCATGCAGCAGAATCGACTGAAAACCATGACTAGGATCATCCAAGCATCAGGAAATATGTCACGAGTTTAACTCAGCTCCATGCGCAACAGCGTGCCTAAACCTCCATATGCCTACATACACAGAGCAGTATCTGGAAGCAGACGAACAAGTATGAACGGGGGGAATCATAAACCTAGGACGAGGATGAAAATTACGGGGTATACCCATTTTCATCTACGGCTACGCATCGGAGGCATCCAGATCTACCGACAACCATCATAAATCCAAGGTGGAACCAACGAATTGGGCAACCGTCGCGTGATTTGGGGGCGACCATACCTCAGGTCGGAGCTGAGACCCGCACCCGCCCGAGGCGAGGGGTGAGACGAAGGCCGGGAGGTCGCGCCCGATTCCGTCCGCGCCTACGGCCGTCCACCGGACTCGTCGCCGGAGAGAGGCGTCGCTCGGTGCGATGCGGTGCAGAGAGGGAGAGCGAGAGGAATGGGTAAGGGAGGAGAGGAGTGAGGCGTGAGGGGCGACGGGATTTTGTTGGCCTTTTTGCGCCCTCCGCTATTTTGGGGGCGTCTTCACGCAACGTATCCAGGGAATATGCTACGCGGCGGAATGGCTTCTTCTTCACACAAGAAAAGACGTTAACATCTTCCATTTTCGTGTGGAGCGCAAGAATAAAACAAGTGTGAATGCCGGATTTTCGAGATTTCTCGTTTCAAATAAAAATATTTTGGAGATTCCACTACCGACATCATGATAGTATGATACGGAGGATGGTGTGGCTAGCAGTTCAACGAAATCAGGTACTACCTACGTCTAGCGAAGGTTGTCTAAGATTTGTTAAAATTTAAATGTATCTAGATGCATTGAGATTGGGATCGATCGCCGTGGTTGCAAAATTCTTCATAGAGGTTCAGCACTTCAGCATGTACCGATCTTGTGTGGGGTGATGTTTACAAATCAAGATCACCTGCTAAAGTGAAAATATTCATTTGGTAAGCACTGCGATCGTGGCGTACTGGTGTTATTCATGCGAATCGTCATGTGATGTGAAGGTCGGTGTGCGATGGCCATTATGTCAGATTGGTGCCGAAGTTTCCGTGACTGATAATAACCATCAGCTTGAATCCTGGAATGGTGTGCAAACGTGCATTTGGCTGAGGGGTCGGCCCTCGGATCTGGTCTGCATATGGCGGATTGTAAGTATGTAACAGAGTGATCGCAAAGTCAGATAATGTGTAGGTCATCAGGATTGTGGCATTGTGGCTGATCCACTGATACTGGAGCAATTCTGTAGAGAAATGATGTAAAAGCTCGCTTGTAAGCCTGGCCACCCAACTTCAGCACTATACCTCTTTCAATTGATAATGTAAGAAATGAAGTAAGTCTCAGTCGCCAAATGATGTAAAAGCTAGGCTCAATTGATCTATCGATGACACAGTGCATGTTCATAAGTTTGTCTGAAAATCTTCTAGGTCGCATTTCTAAGTTTTAAGATAAACATCAAATCATCCTAATATCATTTTACTTCTATACAAACACAAGCTAAATTTGCATCAATGTCTTCTGACAGCAGAATAAAACTGTTCAGTTAAGACATAAAAACACGCGCAAAACAGATAACAACTGCAATTTCCAAGCCAAAACGACAATAATCTGCAAACTGTAATTATGCAACTTCTGCCTCTATGGCTCTACTATGCATCACCATTCGGTATTGCTGAAACAAAATCTGATACACAAGCGAATAACATTTGCAAAACGAAGAACAGAGTTAAAGATCACACAAGCGTGTGACAAACAGTGGTACAATGAGAGTTGCCAGACATCACTGTAAATCGTTTACTAGCAGGTCAAACACCATCTCCTGGATTGGTTTTGATCAGCTTGTCGATTATGCTTTTAAGGGCCAGTGCACTGGCACTGCACCTCTGATCAACGAAGCATGACCTCCCTTCCTCGGCTGCCTTGCACAGCTGTGGATCCATCGGCACCTTACCAAGAAAAGGGACCCCCATTTCAATGCACATCGCCTCCGCGCCACCCCTGCTGCTGTCAAACACCTCGCTGCACGCGACGACTGACAAAAGCTCTGGTGCTTTCTCCTTGATATAGTTCATCACCCATTCTGTGGCATCTGTCTCCCCTGCAGGACCTGGCTTCATGAATTTGAGATCTGAAAATGGCTGCCTCAAGCCACTCATGTTCTCCACAACACCCAACACTGGCACGCCAACCTTCTTGCAGAAGTTGATTTCCTTCCTCACGTCAATCAGAGACACTTGCTGTGGAGTCGTGACAATTATCGCACCATCAACTTCTGTGGCTTGTAGATACTGGACAATGGAAATGTGCTCATCAGATGTTCCAGGAGGAGCATCCACTACAAGATAGTCAATCTCCCCCCAGTCAACATCCTTAAGGAACTGTTTGATCAATCCATTCTTGCGAGGACCCCTCCATATGACAGCATCATCAGGGTTAGGCAGCATGAAACCAATTGACATGACACCAAGGTTCGACTCAACGTAGATGGGAGACCAGCCAAGGTTGCTCTGATGAATATCCTGGCCTTCAAGGCCTAACATTTTTGGGATGCTAGGGCCACATATATCTATGTCAAGAAGGCCAACCTGAAGGTCCTTTTCAGCTAGGGCAAATGACAACTGAGCTGAAAACGTGCTCTTTCCAACACCTCCCTTCCCTGACAAAACAAGTATCTTGTGTTTCACAGTAGCCATCCGCTCAGCAATAGCAACCAAGTCTGGAAAAACAATACAGTCAACAGTTAAGCCATTTTTAATTTTAATAAATAGAAGCAACAGCTAAAAAATATCTGAGCATGCATTGAACTCCACATGCCAAAATAGATAGATCAAGAAGGAGAACTAAGCTATAGAAATCTTAAGCAAGAGCACATATAATGTATTAGTTACAAGCTTTTGATCCAATGCACATTTATCTTTACTATTAAAGTGAAACATGTAATGTCACACTTCAACTGATGTCACACTTCAAATGATGTCACACTTTACATTATTTACCTTGCAAATGCCACCGCACTCCACCACATTTACACCCCTTAAAAGTAGCTAACCAATCTTATCTCAGTACAAACGGATAACATACTTAGCTTATCTATATCTCTACTACGTCGTTTTCATTCCCCTAGCTTTTCCCACGCGCGCACATGGGCCAAGCCCAACAAAAAAAGATGTCTCGCTTGCCGGTTGTTCCTCTCTGTCAGATCCTTCTTCCTCAGCCGACGGCAAAACAGGTGGCCATAGGCATGGTGATCCCCTGGGATATGAGGCAGACGTGTGTGGCTGGAGCATAGCTCCGGTGGCAAGGTCGGGGAGGCGCCCATCCATGGTATATTCGGTGGAGGCGAGATGGTTAGGACCTGGCGGAGGGTCTACCAATGGATTTTTCCTCTTATACGTTTGCTTCTGATCTGCCTACGGGAGGCACCAGTCCATCGACCTTGGATACGGGTATATTCATCGATCTGCTCCACTAAACATATCTCAAAGTTTTTATTTGCACGAAAATCTATCCATCAATGTAAGTATTCTAATGTCAGATTGGAAGTTGTTACTTCATGTCTGTGTCTGTCTACTGATAGCTCTACTACACCATATAATAAAATCAAATCGGAGGTCAAGAAACCACAGGAGCAAAGGAAATGAACAAGTATTCCAGATCGTGAACATCCATTATTTTTTGGTATGATTTGATTCATTTCAAAAACATACTCCTACTTGTACACATTTATACTTGTAACTTGGCGGGGTGAAGTTTTCCAGCAATTCTTTAAAGTGAGGAAGAGAAAGAGGATTACTACAGTATATGAATATGATATGTGAGTCAGACTGGATTGTTTTAGCAAACTATTACCACTAAGTATGGTAGATGTCTCAGATAAGCACATGATCCTACTATTGTGTGAATTTTTTTCTAATCAACTTCCTACAGATTCATGTTCCATGTAGTATACAAGTGATTCATTATACCTTCATTTAATTCACCATCGCAGGATCATATTTACTATAAGGGAATAAATATTGCTTTGATTCAGGTGTTGATCTGGACGTAACTTGGCTCTGTCATGACAAGGTTTCGTGCTCAGCTGACCCATGAGACAAGGCCAAGGTGCTCTGCTCAGTGCGTAGACAAATCCGAGCATCGGGCGTACAATTGTGTCACAATGATCTGTTGGAAATGCCACCTCATTCACTCCATATAGGTAAATTTAGCATGTAATCCTTCAAATCAAGATGGTTTATATGTGACTCACTGAAACCTTTAGATATTTGAATTAGTGCACACAACCAAAAAAGAATTATGGATGAATAATATTATGTTCACTTGATGAGTTAGGTTGAGGTTTATCTATATTATGAGAGGTCTTCTAAATCGTTAATAGATGAATTTTATTTGAATAAGCCTTCTCTGCTTACACATTTTCTTTTACAAAACAGCCTAATCCCGGTGGTTCACGTGGGCAATTGATTATCCCGTTTCTGCAGTTGCCTCCATAACCACAGAGTTTAGGAAAGAAGATGAAATGAAGGAATGATAATGATGTATAGGTTGACCAACTTAAGCTATAGTGGAGATTTATAAGATTCCAATATTTCTAGCTGTAGTTTGGAAGCATCTATTGGAAAACAGTGCTAAAACAGTGCCATTTAAACTTTGCTATAAATGAATAAGGCTGTGTGCATCGATTGGTGAAAAGGCCAGGTGCAGCCCCATTTCGATTTTTTTTTTTTTTGCAAAACAGTGCTAGAAGCATTTTATATTTTATAGAAATCAAACAATTGCAGAAGCATTTTCCCATGTATAGAAATATTTCTACAAACGGTAAAAGTAGTTTGGATTTATGGAGAAAATAAACTACAAATTTCCATTTCTATCTTTCAAATAATGCTTTGCACATGATCTTTCCTTGAGGTGACATTCAGAAAATGGAGTTGATATACTGGATATATATTTCCACACCTATCATCCAAATGTTACATTGCACTATATTGGATCTCTGTAACTTAGGCTCTTTGTCTTGAAGTGATGCATTTAGCAGATGGGGTCAAACTTTTTTTGTCATAAATTAATTAATCTGTAATTGTGCCCCATTTGTACAATGTTGCAGAATGGAAGCTACATATATTCTTGTTAGCAGCAACAAATATTTCATCATGTCTATAAAGATAGAGAAGGATGAATGGTAATTTCCTATAATTTAGAGCTTAACTTCAGTCGAGAGCAACTAATGTAATTCATTTGCATGCCTCTCCTGCAGGAGTAGGAGATTGTCCAGTCGTGCATCCATCTCTCCTAATACGGAGCACCCATTTACAAAAATCTCAGCGTTTGTGATTGTAGTTAACATATATGATGAATTATGATGGGAGTTATTAGCCTTTTTATTTGTGTGGGAGGGAGTAAATTGATTCTACGAGGTGCCGCTCAAGGGGTGACTGAATGAAGAAATAAGTCAGATACTTGTTTTGTACTCTCTCCTGTACTGATGCCATATCAGATAGGGTAGCATTGTGAATCAAAACTTCTTTCCTACTGTATTTTTTTAACAATAAAGTTTTATTGATTTGGAAACATTTTACTATACACGACACAAACAGTAATCGTTGAGGTTGTACAACATAGCTCTAATAGGATATGATTCTTGAGATAAAATTCCAGGGATAAATATAAAGTTTGAAGATCTACCCTGTAACTTAAATGCCAATTTAGTATGAGAGTGTGCTTTCAAGTTTAGACTTCTAGGCACGTAAGCTTTGCTGGCATCAAAATGGTTTCTCTAGATGATCCTTGCAACTTATCATTGTTAGAGAGAAAGCAACACTGCTGGAGATGGAGCGATTTCAAGATTGTTATTGCTAGCTGGAAATCAACGGCTTCCTCTTGAAATGCAGATGTTGCCGGTGGTGAGTTTCACCAAACTTTCTCACCACTAACTGAGTAATAACAGATTTCATTTTAATAGTAAAGATAATGGAATTTTCGACGTTATAATTGAGTCTTTTAGTTTCAAATTCTTAGAAATTTTGTTCTACAAGTTGGATAAATTTTTTGAGCCGTGGCGTAGCACGGGCATTCAACTAGTCCTGAATAAGGTATGTCTTGTATGTCATAAACATAATCATCTACTAGTTGATAATTACTCTGACTGAGACAGACTGCAACCTTAGTATGAACATGTCCACTTTATACCGTTTAGGCTTGAGCAGACAAATGGATATGAAGAACTGAAGATAGACAGAGGAGGATGGAATCATGGAACGGAACGACTATGACTACTGACTAGTGGGCTGCAGGACACACTTTTGAAAAAATAATTGTAATCAAGATCTACTGGCTGCATATAAATGCAACATATCAAGAACACAAGATATATGCCACGCCAGCCAAAGCCCAAAACAGCAAGGGGACAAGTTGCACTCATTTTTATAGTTGGCTAGTGTAAAGTGGAGAATCTGAGAGTTATTAGGATATTTTTTGGGACTACACGCCCGTTGAAGGGGAGTGGACGTATTTCCATATAAAGGTATAAAACATGAAGGCATATATGCTAAACACACCAAGCTTGTCCATCAATCTGAAATTCTCAAGCCTCAGCATGTTAGACAGGCAAATTGTTCATGTGCAATTCTACACTAAAATATTTTTACTGAAATATTAATAACACCCTACATTATTCAAGTTGAGCTGACATTCGAGTAAAACATATCACTTTCACATCTCGCAGTCGACAACAAGTTTTCAACATCAAAACTGACGCTAGTAACTGAAGCATCCTATTATATCCCATCAATATTTCGATTGGCTTCAGTTTAGCATCATATCAATGGAAATAGCAGAAACTGAAATATGTTCCCCACCTCAGTTCTATTATATTCAGTCTACTGTATGTATATACGAGAACCATCACTTGGTACAGTAT
Source organism: Lolium rigidum (assembly GCF_022539505.1). Classification (NCBI taxonomy): domain Eukaryota; kingdom Viridiplantae; phylum Streptophyta; class Magnoliopsida; order Poales; family Poaceae; genus Lolium; species Lolium rigidum. Next base: position 184,366,315 of record NC_061509.1, read on the forward strand.
CATTCTTCAGTCTAGCAGCAAGCGTACAAATTATCAAAGCAGCACGATTACATTCAGGAAACACATAACAAATCGTGTAATAACCTCCACTGTAGAAGATAAAACAGATGACGACAATCCCAAGGCGGCTAAAATGTTGCTTCTTTGGAGTAAAATATTTGATTGTCCCCACAGATAGGACATCAGCACCTACCACCCAAAGGGGACAAAAAACTACTGTTTTTTCGTGATAATCTCCAGTAGTTTATTTGGTTTGCTCTAGGGGAGGAAACTACAGGTCAATCAGTTGAAGCACGCAAATCCCCTTGAGCAAAAGGAAAAAAGGACCAAAATATATAACATTTGTACTCTAGTAAAACTTCAGCAGTGGCAGTTCCATTAGTAGTGGCATCCATGGACTCCAAACTTCTTTTATGTGTTTATAAGAGATAAGGCATTAGGATATAATATAATTAACCATATATGAAACATTTTTAAAACTGTGCCAAGCATCTGCAGATATGTTAGTTCTAGTTCATCTATCGGTGTGCTACATGGCATCGGAACACCCAACGAAAACTATCATTACGCCAAAGATCATCTACCACCTGGATGCAGCCAGACCAACCCAGATTGGATTAAAACCTAATACAGCCCACAAATACTGAAGAAAAAACATCAAATAAATTGATGGACTCGAATTTCCTTTAATCACCATTCCAGATTCAACTTCCTTTTCTGGTATTTTGGGCATTGCCTTCTCAAAACTACTGACAGGTTAACTACCCCTACAACCATACACTGGCTACCACCACTTTGATTCTTAAGAGACTGCATATGTAGAGTTCAGTATGCACAACCAGCTCTATAGTTCGGAATGCATATGTATTGCATCTTAACCAAGTCATCTGTGGCCATTCAAAATCCAGTAGACAAAAACCATGAATGTATTAAGGTTGACATACCACATCTTCAACTACTGTAGCGAAAATCAAAACCTACCTAAACCAGAGGGTTTGCATCAAAATATATGAGACAAGGGCACAAATGATCTAATTACCAGGATCAGGGCCCTTAGGGGCAGTGGCGCAAATCTGCTGGTTAGGACATCCAGCGCAAGAATCTGCCTTCCCCGCCTCCTCCGACTGTGTTCCAGGGCAATCTGCACAACGAAGACACAACAATCAGGCTTACAAAATATATCCCATCTTCCATCGCAATGACCTAGAAAATATGAGAACTTGGACGACCAAATCTGCCCCAAATCCAAAGAGAAGGGAGACAGGTGGTAATAATCAATGCCCACAGGAAGAAGTGGCTTCTTACGCGCGTTGGCATCCTCCGGGACGTCACCTTTGCTGCCGCCATTCTCCATCTCTTCTGCAAAATACAACCTACATAAAGTTAGCATCAAAACTGGGACAATGGTAGTGGGACACAAATAACAATAATCATCCTCCCTGGCATGAGAAACATCAACCAATTGCATCAGGAAATGAGATTGCCGCTTGGGCTAGAAGACCTTGCAGTACTCTAAGTGGTGGGATGACGGATTATAGTCAGCATTAGGCAGAGACCTAGACAGGAGGGTGGCACCTAGCCCCTTAGCAGGGTAGTGTCCACCTAGCACCATGGAACAAACATACCATGAATGAAAATGGCAGCTGTTCTAGATCAGTAACATGGTATTTTCCTTTCTCAAAAAAAACATGGTATTTTCCATCTCTTATACTCGGTAGTAGTAGCAGATTCTTAAATAACTCAATACCAGCTTTACAGTTCAATAACTATGTAGCAATACAGACGACACTGTTAATATATAACATGATTTGTAATCATTAGCTCAAAAGTTGATGTTGATCCACGGGCATAAGAACATAAATCCCTATATCATGAAGCAAAATAAACTGAACCATGACTAGCATAATTCAAGCATCAAAAAAAATATAGCAAATTTAACTGAATTCAACGTAACAACACGCATAAACCTCTACACCTACAGAGTGCAATATCTGGGTGTATGCGAACAAGTATGAATGGGGAATCCTAAACCGAGGACAAAAATTATGGGCTCAATCCAATTCCATCTGCGATAATGTATCCAAAACATCCAGATCTACTGACAACCAGCAGAAATCCAACATCAAATCGATCGATTGAGCCTTTGACTTTCCTTTGTTTCCACACATTACTTTGGTAACTCGATGATTTTCCCTTTTGAATTAATTTCTTTTTTTTGAGGATTTTCTTGCTGTAAGTGGTGGATCCAGGATTGGAGCAAGACCCAGGCCAAGAACTAAATCCAATCAGTGTATCCAATTGAACTAGTGATGAAATTACCTAGCTGAGTTCAATCGAGCCCGTGAGACCAGGCCCAAACAATAGGGCGGTATCGGACAACAGTCGCGAGGAGGACTGGAGGAGGGCGGGCAGGAGCTGCAGAAAGCTGAGGCGGCGGCCAGGCAGGGCGGACCAGCCAGGGGCGGTTGGCGACGCGTAGAAGACTGGCAGCGCCGCGGCGGCAGATAGGCAGGGGCGCAGCCGCGCAGAGCAGAGGAGGACGGGGGACGGGTGGCAAGCGGCCTGCCGGCGTGGCCGGTGGGCGGTGGTGGCGCGCTTCTGGCCGCAGCGAGGGAGGGCAGGCGCGAGCGAGGAGAGAGGCTGAAGGGTTCCCTCACGGATGACGGACTCACACCCGACTCAAAACAAATTGGACTGCCCCTTTATCCCCTGTTCAGAACGGGGACGGAAGAACGCTAGCTCGCTGCTCCCGCAGCTGCCGCCGCCACTCGATGCTGCACCTACCTCCCAGCTTCTCGTCTGGCGTTGCTATGTAGCGCTCGAAACTGTACACCACCACTACAACACATAATGATCAACTGAAGTCCTAGGACCAGAAGGCATGGAAATCTTTTATGCTGTGTTTGGATGCCTCTATGGAATTGAATTGGACTTTCAGATTCCAAATCCAAGATGGAAATGAATTGGCTCCAAATTCGAATTCGGCTGTTTGGATGTGCTCGGAATTTTATGTTGGAATCAAAGGGTGAACCCAATTCCAAATCCTGTTTGGATGTACAAACCATGAAATTTGGTGTTCTATTGAGTTTGGACCATATAAACATGTGTACATGTACTAAAATAGCACGTGTATATTACAGAAGTAGGCGGAGAAATCGAAGAAGAAAAAAGAAGTATTGGAGGCAAACGAGCTGGCCGGCTGGTCCATGGATTTGGAATCTAGGTGCCAGTGGAGGCCGCCGGAGATTCTGTACAAGGAAGGAGGTCTCTGGGTATGCTATTCCAGCAGCGTCGCCGCAGGCATACAGCATACGACCGCCGGCGCGCGCGACGCGGTGTTGAGCGCCTCTTGCCACCGGCGTCCAAATCCAGCAGCGGCCGACTCCCGCCGCGCCCTCTTCAATCAGGGCCGCGTCCAGAAGCTCCCTCCTCCACCAGCGCCGGCCTCCAGCCACCCACCTCGCCCTAATCCAGAAGCGGCCGACTCCCGCCGCTCCCCCTTCCAGGCGAGGTAACCAACGGGGCCTCCACGTGAAGCAGACGACCACGAGATGGAGCTCCCTCGGGGAGAGGTCGGCGAGCGGGGCCTTGTCGTCGGCGGCCGCGCCGGGAGAGGGGCGGCCATGGGAGGCGGCGCAGAGGGGAAGAAGAGGGGGAAGCGAGGAAAGGGAGAAGAGGAGGGGATCGAACCTGCGCGACACCGTCGGGGCTCCGCCGCCGTCGGGGTTCCACCGCTCCAGTCGCTCGCGTCGGGAGGGAGGCGAGATTATCGTGTCGTACCTAGCGTTGCAGGGGAGAGCTCGCCTTTTGCCGTGTAATCCCGCCGCCGATCGCCGCCGTGAAGATTGCCGCCGCAGTTTTGCTGCTACGAGCGGACCGGGGACTTCCTCTCGTTTTGGACTGGGAATGAGACTCGCAGCGTGGAAACCCTGGCCAACGAGGGAGGGTACCGGGCGTCCGATCCTGGTCGGACGGCTGCGACGCTTCGGTCCTTGTGTTGGGCCGGTGTTGTCAAGGACAATTTTGCATCTTCGTTGCTTGTTTTTTGGCTCAAAAAAAAATCTTCGTTGCTTGTTCAATTTCGTTTTGATCTGTTTTTTTTTTTGTCTGTTAGAATGGACTTTTTGTTTAAATTAAAAGAAGGTAGGCAAATAACGATCTGCCTACTACAACTACATACAAATATGTGGGAGACTATTATAATTTACCATGATTGATTACTCATAATTATTTTATCCAAACATGTTTTGTCATGTTATGCATACAAGAATCTACTAAAAGAATATTGGTTGAAAGAAGGAAAAGAGTAAAATAATATCAAGAAAAATGTCGGCTTGTTCTGTTTTGTCTCATCTTAGATGCGCTCTAGCTAGGCTCTCCCTTGTAGAAATTTAATCCTCAACTAGGTTGTGTATGGTAGCAACGTATATTTGAAATATCTTCGTAACACTATAATTTTTAAAAATACCATAATGTTTTAAAATACCATAATTTTAAATATTTAGATTCTACGGTTTCGTAATACTACAGTTGTAGAAAAAAAAACTTTATTGCGAAACTAGCCTAACTATCCATCAATCCTCTACTTTATCATTGTCGCTACGGGGTTCAAAGAGGTTGGATACATGTAGATTGCGCAGGTAGTTGCTGTTAGGAAATCATAATCTAGACCCAACAAGTTAGTGGATCTTATACCAGATTTTTCTCTAGGATTTCGTCTACAATCTAGATTTGCACCATGTGTTCGTATCCATTTTGAATAAGTGCTCCATGCTACATTGTACAAGTAAATATTTATTGTCGTTTGTCGATATTGTTACTGTTGTCTTTCCTTTTTTGTATATGCAATTTGAGTTCACGATATCGGGGGTTGGTACAAATGATGTCGACATGTTTTCATGTTCTTCAATTTCCATAAACTACTTGTATACTAGGAGGTCATCATGTGGTGTTGCCATTGTGCAGATGGTGCATATAATTTTTTTCAAAACTTAGTGAATGAGTTCGTTTCTTGCTAGTGATGTATTCATATTTAAAGGCACAAATTCCCTAGAGAAAGTGAATAGGGTTTTTAATTTAACTACAAAAAGTGTCTGTGTGTTGCACCGAGAGAAACACAAAACTCGAACGTTCGAATGAATCATCAGTGATCAAACTTCTCCTCTATGCCATCATCAATGTAAGTGGTCAACCTTTTCTCCTACTCACGACGAGCATGCTTAATGATGGGGATATGCCCATAGGGGGTGGGTCGCCAGTCCCACTCGCCGTGAAGACGAAGGCCCAGGTGGACTGCCAGTCGCCCAAGCGACTGGGCCCAAAGGCGATTGGGCCGCGATCCTAAGGAGAAGATCTGTGCGACTGGATTAGAAGATTACTTGCTAGGGGGTTAACGAATCCCGGATTAATAGCAACGAATATGATTTGGAGTTATCACCATGTAACCCTAGGTCGGGGGTGTCTATATAAACCCCCGAGCTTAAACCCTAGAGGACACCTGATTGGAGATTTAATCTCTCTTTATAAGCTCACGGCGTAGCCGCCGACTGAGCCCCCCATTGTAATTCCCCACTGAGCAATAAGATCTAGCAGGACGTAGGCCTTTTACTCTCCGGAGGGGCTGAACCTGGGTAAAACCCTTGCGTCTCTTGCACCTCGACCCGTAGATGGCGATGTTCCCTTCCCTCGCATCAACGAAGTGCTACCCCTCGTAGCATCCGCCGTGGCCACATCCACGACGGTGGCGCCCACCGTGGGGCATGGGACATCAAGCCTCCGAGCTACGGCGAGGCCCTACTCGCCGGTGCGGCGGCCGGTTGCTTCCGGCGGGATGATCGCCACCGGCAATTTCTTCCACATCCAGCCGAGCACCTACCGACCCGCCTCGTCGCCTCTCAAGCACGCCTGGATGGTGCCGATCGGCTCCATCAACCTCTTCGTTGGGCTCGCCGGCGTTAGCGACCCCTCTGAGCCTCGCCCCAGTCGCTCGCACGACCCCTTCGCGCCAGTGGCAGCTCCTCACTCGCTACTCGCCCGGTCACCGGCGAGGTATACGCGGAGGCCGAGGCGGCCCCGGAAGACGATGCCGAGTCGGCGGTCGTGGCACCGACTACCAACTCCAACATTGCCTCGGCAGCCGCCGACTCCGCCGACACTCGCTCCAACCGCCGACTCCATCGACACCATCCCAGTCATCGACTCCGTCATCGCCGCGATCGACGCCGACTTCACCGACATCATCGCTATAACGTCGGTTGCAGGATCCACCGCCGCGTCCCCGACTGCTCGCTCCATCGCCACAGCGTCAACCAAGGACTCTATCTCCATGGTCTCCCACCCGAGTGACTTCGAAGGTGGCTTCGAGGACGACTCCATCCTCTCCCTCTTCGGCAGCGACTCCGACTCGGACTCCGTCGAGGCCCCGCGCTACCGCTACCCAACCGCAGTCTTCATGGCGGGGGGTGAAGAAGAGCATCCAGTCGACGCCTTCACCACTCCCCTCCCTGCAACCGCCACCGCAACCGAGATCGAGGCGCACCGGGCGGCCCTCGAGGAGCAAAGGAAAAAGGAGCTCGCCGAAAGGCAGAAATTCCGCCTCGAGCAAGATGAAGTGAGAGCCGTATCCCACTATCGCCAGCAGCGAAACCGCCGGCGCATGGAGCGCGCCCGTGCGAACGACTTTCCCGGCGCACGCCTTAACTTCGACGACCCAGACGGAGAAATCCGGGTCGCCCGAGTCCAAAACCCTGACATCCCGGAAGGAAGTCGGGCTGCTGCAGATAGAGCGGCGCACGGAGCACCACCGCCACCCCCACCACCACCACCACCCGAAGTTCCTCGGGCAGAAGTCGACGCCAATGGCCTACCACTGCACTCGTCTCCAGCCGACAACGTTGCAGCTGCGCAGGCTGTCCTCGCAAGAATCCCCGAAACGGGAGACGGGGCAATCCTCGTCCGGACACGCCAAGGCTTTGGTAGCCAAGGCATTGGAGCAGACAACACGCCGCAGCCGACTCGCAAGGGCGACTCTATTCGCGCACATCCGCCGGGCCGCGCGGCGTCGTCGGACGCGGCAAACCGCGCAATCGTCAACGCCAACAATGGCCCGCCCCCGGCACCGCGCGCGGCCCACTCGTCTAACAACCGAGTCGAGCCGCGCCCCGCGCGGGTGATGGTCGCCGCCAACGGGCAGCCAGTCGACGCCCGAACCCACATCGTCAACGATCAAGAATGGCGGGCGCGCAACCGATTGAACGACCGCCACGCCGATGAAGCCCCGCGCCAGAGCGCGTTCACCCGAATCGGCCCCGCTTGCTTCGGACCGATGATCGAGGCGAGCCGTACCCCGTGGGGTTCAAAGGACCCCGCGACATCGAGAAGTATGACACACACATCGACCCTACCGTCCGGATCGACTCGTACGCCATGGCAATGGGGATCCGGGGCCACTCCGAGCTACTCGCGAGCACGCTACCCGCCTCTCATGATGGACGGCGTCAATCGCCACCGGTTCAACACCCTCACCGTCACCGACATCGACTCCCGGGAAGAAGCTCGCGCCGCATTCATCCAGCGACTTCGCCGGCGCATACACCCGTGCCACAACCATAGAAGACACGGATCGCTGCGTCCAAGGCCCGCGCGAGTCGACCCGCCGGTGGGTGCAACGCCGGCAGGATATGTGGACGACCTCCGGCCGGCATCGGCACGGACACGGCAATCTATCGCTTTCGACGCCGTTGCCGGTATGAACCACTAAGCGCCAAGCTCCGTCGCGTCGGCGGGGATAATATCTCAATCTCCGAACTCTTCGACATCGCCACCCGCTACGCCGACGAAGACCCTACAGTCGACTCGGACGACGAGTACGGTCAACGACGCAATCGCCGCCCTGCACACACGGAGCCCCGGCGTGGCGACTACCGATTCGCCGGCCGGTCCAACAACGGCAAGCGTCGCGGAGAGGGAGGACACAACGAGTTGGTCGCCACCACCGACTACGAGCAGCGCGAGCCAAAATCATTCCGGCGCGACACTCGCGCACCTCGGGAGGACCGGCCCCAACCCAAGCGCTTCGACGCCCGCAGCCTCCTAGACGCACCATGCATCTATCACAGCAAGGAGGGCAAGCCCGCCAATCACACGACGGGAAATTGCTATTCCCCGACGCGATAGAAAGAGCTCGCCGCGCCAAGGAAAACGACGGCGGCAATCAGCACAAAGACCGCGCCAAAGACCAAGATCAGCACAAGGGAGAAGGCTTCGGTCGCAGCGCCGGCTCGCTCCACACCTTCACCGGGGTCGGTGACCGGCGGGACGAGAAGGTCCTCGCAAGGGCTGTGGCGGTACACGCAGTCATACTTTCTGACGTGCCCCGGTGGCTCAACTGGTCCGAGCAAAGCATCACCTGGAGCCGCGAAGACCACGCCCCCCGCATCGAGTACCCCGGGCGAGTGGCGCTAGTCGTCGAGCCTAAGGTCGCCGACTACCGGCTACCAAAACCCCGATGGACGGGGGAAGCTCCATCAACATTATGTACTACGAAACCTTCCGGCGGCTTGGCCTACCGGACTCACGACTCGAGAACACCAAGGTTACGTTCCACGACATCGTCCCTGGGCGGAAGGCCTTCCCGATCGGCAAAGTGACGCTGCCAGTCACCTTCGGCACGCCCGTGAACTACCGCACCGAGCGGATAACGTTCGAAGTGGTGAACTTCCGCAGCTCCTACCACTGCGTACTCGGCCGGCAGGCGTTCGCCCGCTTCATGGCGACCCCACACTACGCATACAACATGATGAAGATGCCAGGGCCTCGAGGCGTCATCACCGTCCACGGCGATCCGGAGATGGCGCCGGAATGCGAGGATGACAGCGCCAAGCTCGCCGACGCCGTCATCGCCGACGAACAAGACAACTCCGCCGAGCTCGCCAAGTACCCAGTCGACCGCAACGACCCCGCCATCCTGGAGAAGCCAACCGAGCTCGACTCGTCCGCAACAACCTTCAAGGCCGCAGCAGGCACTCGCCAAGTAGATCTTGTAGAAAATGATCCAAGTAGGCAAGTTACCATTGGGACGGGCCTGTCCGCCCAATAGGAAAGCGCGCTCATCAAGTTCCTCCGTGAGAATCGAGATATCTTTGCATGGAAACCATCTGACATGCCGGGTGTCCCGAGAGAACTTGCTGAGCACAAATTACACGTCGATCCCACCGCGCGACCCGTTAGGCAGGCAATGCGCCCTGTGGGAGAAGAACGGCGACGCGCAATCGCCGAAGAAGTAAACCGGCTACTCGCTGCCGGCTTCATCATAGAAATCAAGGACCCAAAATGGCTGGCAAACCCAGTCCTAGTGCTAAAGAAAAACAAGACGTGGCGAATGTGTATCGACTACACAAGCCTCAACGATGCGTGTCCCAAGGACCCATTCGTCCTACCGCGAATCGACCAGATTATCGACGCGGTCGCCGGGTCCGAGTCGCTATGCTTCCTTGACGCATACTCCGGGTACAATCAAATAAAGATGGCCAAGGAAGACCAAGAAAAGACAGCATTCATCACGCCCCTAGGCGCCTACTGCTACACGTCCATGACCTTCGGCCTCAAGAACGCCGGAGCAACATACCAGCGGTGCATGAACAGCTGCCCGGAAAGCCAGATCGGCCGCAATGTGCATGTCTACATCGACGACGTGGTGGTCAAATCGACTCGCCAGGCCGACCTCGTCAGCGACCTCGCCGAAACATTCGCCAACTTACGGCGGTACAAGATCAAGCTCAACCCTTTGAAATGCACCTTCGGGGTCCCATCAGGACAAGCTGCTAGGCTACGTCGTCTCCAAGCGAGGCATCGAGCCCAACCCGGAGAAGACACTGGCGGTCATGCGCACCAAGCAGCCGACTTGCCTAGTCGACGCGCAAAAACTCGCCGGTCGAGTCGCCGCCCTCAGTCGCTTCATACCCCGGCTAGGAGACAAGGCCATGCCACTCTACCGCTTGCTCAAGAAGTCGGAATCATTCGGGTGGACGGACGAGGCGCAGCGGGCCCCGGAAGAACTCCGGCACGCTCTCTCGATCGCCCTATCCTCGCAGCCCCGCTGCCAAAAGAAACCATGCTCCTATACGTCGCCGCGTCGGATCGCGCTATAAGCGCGGTCATGGTCGTCGAACGGAAGGAAGAAGGAAGGGAGCAACTGGTACAACGCCCGGTGTACTACATCAGCGAAGCCTTAATCGAATCCAAGCAGCGGTATCCGCACTACCAAAAGCTGGTGTACGCGATCCTCGGGGGCCCAGCGGCGACTAGCCCCTTACTTCCACGAGCACCCCATCAAGGTAGTCGCCTCAACACCACTCGCCGACATCATCCGAAACCGCGACGCAACCGGCCGGATCGCCAAGTGGGCAGTCGAGCTCGGCGTCCACAACATCACCTACGAGTCGCGCCACGCCATCAAATCTCGGGCACTCGCCGACTTCCTCGCCGATTGGGAAGAGGCCCGGCAGCCAAGCTCGCCCGCGGACCTTAAACACTCGGACATTGCACTTCGACGGTTCTAAAACCTCGAAGGGGCGGGCGCGGGAGTCGTCCTCACATCACCAAAGGGCGACACGATGAAGTACGTCCCGCAACTTAGATTCGAGCCCCGCACCAACAACATGGCCGAGTACGAGGCGCTCCTACACGGCATGCGAGTCGCAAAAGAGATGGGCGCAACACGGCTGCGCCGCCTCGGCGATTCCGACCTAGTCGCCAGCCGGACCTCCGGCACTCGCGACGCCACCGACGCCAACATGATCGCATACAAGCGCGCCGTCGACCAAGCCGGCGCTAGCTTCGCCGGCCACATCGTCGAATGGGTCGACGAGCGCAAGAACGAAGAAGCCGACGCACTAGCCGAGAATCGGGTCCAAGCGACTCCAACCCCTCCGGGCGTCGTCTCCGGACATCCTCAGCCACCCCTCGGTGCGCGCACCACGCGAGCTGGACATTGCCGAGCCACCTGCTCCCGACTCCACCTTGGTCGCACTCACCGCCGATAGCATCGATTGGACCGAGCCATACATAAGTTACCTCGAGCGCCAGGCACTGCCAATGGATGAGGCCAGATGCAAGTCCTTCACCATTATCAACAATGAGCTATACAAGCGCAGTGTCTCGGGAGTGTTCCAACGATGCGTCGCTACTACGGAAGGGCGCAACATCCTGCGCGACATCCACGCAGGGGCTGCGGCCACCATGCGGCGCGCGTTCAATCGTCGCCAAGGCCTTTCGTCACGGCTTCTACCGGCCAACAGCCCACGAAGACGCGGTCGCCCTCGTCCGTTCGTGCGCCGGGTGCCAAAAGTATGCAAGTCGGTCGCACATGCCGGGGTCGGCATTGAAGACCATCCCCCTCACCGGCCCTTCGCCGTCTGGGGCATGGACATGGTGGGAAAATTCAAAACGGCCCCCGGCGGATACACTCACCTCCTGGTGGCGGTGGACAAGTTCACCAAATGGGTGGAAGCAAAGCCCATAAAGAAGTGCGACGGGAAAACAGCCACAAAGTTCCTACGCGAGCTCATCTATCGGTATGGCTACCCTCACAGCATCATAACCGACAACGGCACCAACTTCGCGAAGGGGGAAATGGCTGATTTCGCGAAGAGAAGGGCATCCGACTCGACCTCGCCTCGGTCGCCCACCCCGAGTCAAACGGCCAAGCGAGAAAGGGCAAACCGGAGCATCCTTCACGGACTCAAACCGCGCCCGGTCGTGCCCCTAGAGCGCGCAGCCGGTTGCTGGGCGGAGGAGCTCTCGTCGGTGCTATGGGGCATCCGCACAACACCTAACGGGTCAGCCGGCTTCACGCCTTTCTTCCTGGTGTATGGAGCCAAAGCCGTCATGCCTACGGACATCGCCTACGACTCGCCTCGGGTCGCCAATTACGCCGAACAAGACAACGAGCGAGCTCGCCAAGATGACGTCGACCTCCTCGACGAGGCCTGAGACCTCGCACTCTCCAGAACCGCCATCTACCAGCAAGACCTCCGTCGCTACCACAGTCGCCGTGTTCGGAGTCGCTCCTTCCAAGTCGGCGACCCGGTACTTCGGCTAATCCGGGACAAGAAAGGGATGCACAAGCTGTCCCCGCCACGGGAAGGACCGTTCGCCGTCGGCCGCGTACTCGGCAACGACTCCTACTACCTCATCGACGTCCGCAAGGACGACAAAGGCGAGCCACTCACCAAAGAGGTGGAGCGTCCCTGGAACATCAACCTCCTCCGACGGTTTTATACCTAAGGACAAAAATGTAGCCCGACAATTCGAGAGGTTAATAAAAATCGCCGACCATTTCGATCTCCGGCTTCGACTACCTCACCCTCACCCGCCGGATATTTTCATCTCTCATCCCGGTATATACCGGCCCGAGTCGCCGCGATAATCGATTAGGTACCGAGAGACCTCCGGTCGCCGCTGCTCGGAAGAGCGAAGTCCACGATCGGCCAAGTAGCCGAGCTAACAAGGGCATGACGGAGTGACCGGTCGCAACATCAGGTCCGGCCACCCACCACCCCTTACGCTGTCGGGTGAAAACGGCGACGGAACCCACGGCGAGGGCCGCATGCTCGGCCAGCCCCACGGGCCACGGCGACCGCCTCGTGCTACGATATACGGCACAACAATGCCCTCCTCTACCTTAGGCCGGCGACTTGCGTGGCTAAGTACTTCGACTAGGGACCCCGCAAAACGGACCCGCGGCTCGCCAAGGAAAATACGCCCGCAATGACCCCCTTTGGAGTCGCCCAGCGACTGGCTCACCGAGCCACGACGAGTGGCGCGCTACATCCGAACAGCGCAAACTACAACTCACCGCTACTCCACCCATGAGAGCTGCTATTTGTACTATAATGACTACGTATCGCGACCGGGGACGCCCAGCTCGAAAAGGAAAACGAGTCAAGTCAATAGCCCTCATCGGGGTCGCAAGGCGAGCGCCCGAAGGCCATGGATAGTCGGAACCAACTCCAACACATCGCCGCAACAAATAACGCAAATTCAAAAGCAACCACCAAATTATATTTAAGCAAAAGTTATCACTGTATTTACAACTGACACCCGCTCGCGGGAATCCAAGCTCCTTCTTACACAGGGACTCAGGAAGCTACGAGGACGACCCGGAGCCCCTCTACGACAGAGCTCGGCGCCACCATCGCCGTGACGAAACTTCGGCGTGTACAGCACGACCGGGTACGTCGACAACGAGCCGGCGGCCGCGGCATGGAAGAGGCGCTCCGCAGGGAAGTCCACCGGGCCTTGCTCCTTCTCCGCGTCCCCAGGCGCCGCTTGGCTGGGGATGTGAGTCTCCAAGTCCGCGGTCGCCAGCACTCGGTCGGCAAGGGCGCACCGCGTCCATCGGCCGCGGCACTCTCGGCAACATCAAATTCGCCGGTCTCCGAGGGGAAGCCCGCGGTAACCTCCTCCACGTCGAACCCCTCGAGTAGTGCGCCAGCACCATGCTCGGAGCCATGGTAATACCAACGCGGCGGGAGGAACGGCGAAGCCGGTCCACAACTGCCGGAATGTTGGACACGGCCTTGAAGACGGACGACGTGTCCTGCGGCATCACCTCCCGCAGACTCATGTACTGGAGCGCGGCCAGTATCTCCCCCGCACAAGCGATGATACGCGCGGTCGCGGTCGACAGGCATTCCCGCGGGGTCGCCGTCTCCACGAAGTCGCACGTTCCTGCCATCAAAAACACAAAGGGAAAATGAGAACTCCACCCAAAAGCCAACTCGACATGCTCGGGGACTGGCCCCCGAAGCCGACTCGCCACGCTCGGGGACTGGCCCCCGAAGCCAACTCGCCATGCACGGGGACTGGCCCCCGAAGCCGACTCGCCACGCTCGGGGACTGGCCCCCGAAGCCGACTCGCCACGCTCGGGGACTGGCCCCCGAAGCCGACTCGCCACGCTCGGGGACTGGCCCCCGAAGCCAACTCGCCATGCTCGGGGACTGGCCCCCGAGGCCGACTCGCCATGCTCGGGGACTGGCGGTACCGGAGACTCGACGCCTCGGCAAGGAAAAACAGCAAACCTGAGCACAGGAGCTTACCGAGAATCTGCCGCGACATCTCCCGGACGAAAGCCTCGAAGTTGGTCTTCTCGGCCTGTACCGCCAGGACGGTGCCTTCGGACGCCTCCTTTTCTGCAGCCAACTCCTTGGCGTGCTTCGCTGCTTCAAGGCCGCAATCTCCTCCCGCGGAGACGCGGCAGCCCCACGCGCGGAGTCCCGCGCTTCGGTCGCGGCCGTCGGCTTCCCCTTGTACTCGGTGATGACGTCTTCCGGTTCCCGGCCCTTCGCTCCGGGACCTTGGTCAGATCGGCCACCTCCGCTTTCGCCTTTTTCCGGGCCTCTTCGGCCTGCTGCGCCCGGAAGTCGGCTTCGCGGTAGAAAGACTCCTTGACGAATCCTTCCCGAGCCTCGGCAAGAGCCTTTTCCTGCGCCTCTGCTGCCAAGAATAGAAAATGGTGAGAACTAAAAGCTCGTCCAAGAACAGCGATACCGAAAGAGGAAGGCGAGTGGGCGTGACTTACTGCCCAGGGCAATCAACTTGCGGTTCTTTTGAGCCGCCTCTTCCACGAGCGTGGTTAATCTCTTAACCTCCGCCTGCAAAAATTCAAGAACAATGCAAAAGGTCAACAAAAGGAAACAAATAAAAGGAGACTCGACTCGCCCCTTCGGACCAAGTCGACCCTCGGGGGCTGGGGGCGACTAGACTAAGAGTTCAGAAACACTCACCGCGTGTGCCTCACCAAGTGCCGTGTGGAGCTCGGCGAAGGTCAAGGTAGAAGGCGGCGGGTGGCGCGAGCCGGTCACCTCTCCAGCCTGCGTCACCGCCTCAGTCGACGGCGCCTCGCCCACCCGAGTGTCGGCGTCATCGGGTGGGGCTCGGTCCCTGGCAGCCTTGGACCTGCGCTCCTTCGATGGCTCCGAGAGGCCGCCCTTCTCAACGACGATATCCTCGACCTCGGGCGCTTCTTGCTCCTTGGTCGACTCGACGACCGCCGACCCCTTCTCCACCATGGGCGGAACGGCGTCCGACCCGGTCGCTGCACTCGCCATCCCCCCATGAGCCATGCTGGGTAAAGGGAAGACCTTGGCGGTGGACTCGGCGTGGCGGGCTCCCACTTTCTCAGCTTGGCTCGCGGCGGCAGGCTCTTCCGGAGCCGACCCCGCGCCCCCAAGATCGGACGGCGCCGCTTTCTTCTCTGCGGCTTTCTTCTTCGCCTCAGCCGCCTTTGTGGCCGCTGCCCCAGCCACGGCCGGTTTCACCAAGGTCTTCTTCTTGGACCTACAGGGAGACAATGTGAGTCGACACCCAATCCCGCCACAAGGAGAATAAGTCTGGCGAGGAGCACTTACTTCACGGTGGGGATTGCTCTTACGCCGGGGCCGGCCCGAGCTCCCGCGTCAATTGCATCCTTCGCAGGGCGCTGAAGCCTCATAGAACCCTCCAGGAGAGTGGGGCGCAAGCGCTTCGACAGCGGCTCGGCCCCTTCCTTGGAAGGCTCCGCCTCGCCCTCCGGACGCGAGGTCGCCTCCTCCTCAACCGCGCCCTGATACGTCTCCAACGTATCGATAATTTCTTGTGTTCCATGCCACATTATTGATGTTATCTACATGTTTTATGCACACTTTATGTCATATTCGTGCATTTTCTGGAACTAACCTATTAACAAGATGCCGAAGTGCCGGTTCTGTTTTACGCTGTTTTTGGTTTCGAAATCCTAGTAACGAAATATTCTCGGAATCGGACGAAATCAACGCCAAAGTTCCTATTTTCATCACGAAGCATCCGGAAGCACCGAGGAGAGGACCGAGAGGGGGCCACGGGGCCACCAAACCCTAGGGCGGCGCGGCCGCGCAGGGGCCGCGCCGCCCTATGGTGTGGCCCCCCTGTCGCCCCTCTTGCGCCGCCTCTTCGCCTATATAAAGCCCCTGGATCAGAAAACCCGATACCAATTGACGAAACTCCGGAAAACATTACTCGAGGCGCCGCCGCCATCGCGAAACTCCAATCTCGGGGGATCAGGAACTCGCTTCCGGCACCTGCCGGAGCGGGGAAGTGCCCCGGAAGGCTTCTCCATCGACACCGCGGCCATCTCCATCAACACCGCTGCCATCTCCACCGCCATCTTCATCACCGCCGTTGCTCCCATGAGGAGGAGTAGTTCTCCATCGAGGCTCGGGTGCATGTACCAGTAGCTATGTGGTTCATCTCTCTTCCATGTACTTCAATACAATGATCTCATTGAGATTCATATGAGTTTGTATCACTACTATCTATGTGCTACTCTAGTGATGTGTTATTAAAGTAGTTTTATTCCTCCTGCATGTGTGCAAAGGTGACAGTGCGTGCACCGTGTTAGTACTTGGTTTATGCTATGATCATGATCTCTTGTAGATTATGGAGTTAACTATTGCTATGATAATATTGATGTGATCTATTCCTCCTACATATGCATGAAGGTGACAGGTGTGCATGCTATGCTAGTACTTGGTTTAGTAGCGTTGATCTATCTTACACTAAAGGTTACTAAAACATGAGCATTATTGTGGAGCTTGTTAACTTCGGCATTGAGGGTTCGTGTAATCCTACGCAATGTGTTCATCATCCAACAAAAGTGCTAGAGTATGCATTTATCTATTCTGTTATGTGATCAATGTTGAGAGTGTCCACTAGTGAAAGTGTAATCCCTAGGCCTTGTTCCTAAATACTCTCTGAGTTACTACTGCTTGTTTACTACTCGTCTGCGTTACTACTGCTGAGTTACTATCTGCTTATTACTTGTTTACTGCGTTACTATCTGCTGCAATACCACCACCATCAACTACACGCCAAGCACTTTTACTCACTGTTGCTACTAGCTCATACTTATTTATACCACCTGTATTTCACTATCTCTTCGCCGAACTAGTGCACCTATTAGGTGTGTTGGGGACACAAGAGACTTCTTGCTTTGTGGTTGCGGGGTTGCATCGAGAGGGATATCTTTGACCTCTTCCTCCCCTGAGTTCGATAAACCTTGGGTATCCACTTAAGGGAAACTTGCTGCTGCTGTTCTACAAACCTCTCGCACTTGGAGGCCCAACACTGTCTACGAAAGGAGGGAGAACGTAGACATCAAGCACTTTTCTAGGCGCCGTTGTCGGGGAGGAAAGGTAAAGAGGCTCATCTCATACTACTGTGTCTCGGTGTACAGTATTTTTTTACGGCGCTGTTTGTGTGCTATGCTCAAAAGCTATTTCCTTTAGATCCTGCAATTGCATCTTGTATGTTTCTTGTTTACACTAGTTTGGCATAATGTACAAGAGTGAGCTTCTTATTCTATTTCCTGATTTAAAACATGGATTGTTTGATGCGAAACTTAAAAAACCTATGAAATCTTATTTGCATGCTTGGTAGTGATATTAGTATGAACGCTTTGAACACCATTGTTGATAATGATATAGAAAGTTCTAAGCTTGGGGAAGCTGGTTTGCATGATATTTTTAGTCCCCCAAGCATTGAGGAGAAAATTTTCTTTGATGATACTTTGCCTCCTATTTATGATGATTATAATGATAGTGGTCTTTTGGTGCCACCTACTATGGAGAGTGAATTTTGTTGTGATTATACTATGCCTCTTACACTTGATGAGAATAATAATGATAGCTACTTTGTTGAATTTGCTCCCACTACAACTAATAAAATTGATTATGCTTATGTGGAGAGTAATAATTTTATGCATGAGACTCATGATAAGAATGTTTCATTTGATAGTTATATTGTTGAGTTTGCTCATGTTGCTACTGAAAGTTATTATGAGAGAGGAAAATATGGTTGTAGAAATTTTCATGTTACTAAAATACCTCTCTATGTGCTGAAATTTTTGATGCTACACTTGTTTTATCTTCCTATGCTTGTTACTTTGCTCCTCATGAACTTGTTTATTTACAAGATTCCTATGCATAGGAAGCATGTTAGACTTAAATGTGTTTTGAATTTGCCTCTTGATGCTCTCTTTTGCTTCAAATACTATTTCTTGCGAGTGCATCATTAAAGCTGCTGAGCCCATCTTAATGGCTATAAAGAAAAGAACTTCTTGGGAGATAACCCATGTGTTATTTTGCTACAGTACTTTGTTTTATATTTGTGTCTTGGAAGTTGTTTACTACTGTAGCAACCTCTCCTTATCTTAGTTTTGTGTTTTGTTGTGCCAAGTAAAGTCTTTGATAGAAAAGTAAGTACTAGATTTGGATTACTGCGCAGTTCCAGATTTCTTTGCTGTCACGAATCTGAGCCCACTGCCCTGCAGGAAGCTCAGAAAATTATGCCAATTTACGTGCATGATCCTCAGATATGTACGCAACTTTCATTCAATTTGAGCATTTTCATTTGAGCAAGTCTGGTGCCATTTTAAAATTCGTCAATACGAACTGTTCTGTTTTGACAGATTCTGCCTTTTATTTCGCATTGCCTCTTTCGCTATGTTGGATGAATTTCTTTGATCCACTAATGTCCAGTAGCATTATGCAATGTCCAGAAGTGTTAAGAATGATTGTGTCACCTCTGAATATGTCAATTTATATTGTGCAACTAACCCTCTAATGAGTTGTTTCGAGTTTGGTGTGGAGGAAGTTTTCAAGGATCAAGAGAGGAGTATGATGCAACATGATCAAGGAGAGTGAAAGCTCTAAGCTTGGGGATGCACCCGGTGGTTCACCCCTGCATATATCAAGAAGACTCAAGCGTCTAAGCTTGGGGATGCCCAAGGCATCCCCTTCTTCATCAACAAATTATCAGGTTCCTCCACTGAAACTACATTTTTATTCGGCCACATCTTATGTGCTTTTTCTTGGAGCGTCGTTTTGTTTTTGTTTTTGTTTTGTTTGAATAAAATGGATCCTAGCATTCACTTTATGGGAGAGATACACACTCCGCTGTAGCTTATGGACAAATATGTCCTTGGTTTCTACTCATAGTATTCATGGCGAAGTTTCTCCTTCGTTAAATTGTTATATGGTTGGAATTGGAAAATGATACATGTAGTAATTGCTATAAATGTTTTGGGTAATGTGATACTTGGCAATTGTTGTGCTCATGTTTAAGCTCTTGCATCATATACTTTGCACCTATTAGTGAAGAAATACATAGAGCATGCTAAAATTTGGTTTGCATAATTGGTCTCTCTAAGGTCTAGATAATTTCTAGTAAGGTGTTTGAACAACAAGGAAGACGATGTATAGTTTTATAATACTTGTAATATGTCTTTTATGTGAGTTTTGCTGTACTAGTTCATCCTTGTGTTTGCCTCAAACAACCTTGCTAGCCTAAACCTTGTATCGAGAGGGAATACTTCTCATGCATCCAAATACTTGAGCCAACCACTATGCCATTTGTGTCCACCATACCTACCTACTACATGGTATTTCTCCAGCCATTCCAAAGTAAATTGCTTGAGTGCTACCTTTAAACAATTCAAAATTTATTACCTCTTATTTGTGTCAATGTTTTATAGCTCAGTGAGGAAGTATGTGAGTGTTTATCTTTTCAATCTTGTTGGGCAACTTTCACCAATGGACTAGTGGCTTCATCCAGCTTATCCAATAATTTTGCAAAAAGAGCTGGCAATGGGATTCCCAGTCCCAAATTAACAAACTAAAAATAGACACTCCTCCATGGTATGTGATTGTTGGACGAGCATCCGAAGGATTCGGTTAGCCATGGCTATGTGTAAGCAAAGGTTGGGAGGAGTGTCATCATAATAAAACTAAAATAAAAAGGTACTCCTTCATGGTATGAGATTGTTGGCGAGGCATCAGAGGATTCGGTTAGCCATGGTTTGTGAAAGAAAGGTTGGAAGGAGTGCCATCCAAAAATAAAATAAAATGGGAGCCGCTCTTTGAAGGTTTGTACGGCAAGGGGTTAGAGTACCCGCTACCATTCGTTGACAACAACAAACACCTCTCAAAACTTTACTTTTATGCTCTCTTTATGTTTTCAAAATCAAAGCTCTAGCACAAATATAGCAATCGATGCTTTTCCTCTATGAGGACCATTCTTTTACTTTTATTGTTGAGTCGGTTCACCTATTTCTCTCCACCTCAAGAAGCAAACACTTGTGTGAGCTGTGCATTGATTCTTACATATTTGCATATTGCACTTGTTATATTGCTTTGCATTGACAATTATCCATGAGATATACATGTTACAAGTTGAAAGCAACCGCTGAAACTTAATCTTCTTTTGTGTTGCTTCAATGCTTTTACTTTGAATTATTGCTTTATGAGTTAACTCTTATGCAAGACTTATTGATGCTTGTCTTGAAGTGCTATTCATGAAAAGTCTTTGCTTTATGATTCAGTTGTTTACCCATGTCATATACATTGTTTTGATCGCTGCATTCTCTACATATGCTTGTACAAATAGTATGATCAAGTTTATGATGGCATGTCACTCCAGAAATTATCTTTGTTATCGTTTTACCGCTCGGGACGAAGCGGAACTAAGCTTGGGGATGCTGATACGTCTCCAACGTATCGATAATTTCTTGTGTTCCATGCCACATTATTGATGTTATCTACATGTTTTATGCACACTTTATGTCATATTCGTGCATTTTACTGGAACTAACCTATTAACAAGATGCCGAAGTGCCGGTTCTACGTTTTACTGCTGTTTTTGGTTTCAGAAATCCTAGTAACGAAATATTCTCGGAATCGGACGAAATCAACGCCAAAGTTCCTATTTTCATCGGAAGCATCCAGAACACCGGAGAAGGACCGGAGAGGGGCCACGGGGCCACCAAACCCTAGGCGGCGCGGCCGAGAGGGCCGCGCCGCCCTATGGTGTGGCCCCCCTGTCGGCCCTCTGCGCCGCCTCTTCGCCTATATAAAGCCCCTGGATCGAAAACCCGATACCAATCGACGAAACTCCAGAAAAGCTTGCGAGGCGCCGCCGCCATCGCGAAACTCCAATTCGGGGGCACGGAGACTGCGTTCCGGCACCCTGCCGGAGCGGGGAAGTGCCCCGGAAGGCTTCTCCATCGACACCGCGGCCATCTCCATCAACACCGCTGCCATCTCCACCGCCATCTTCATCACCGCTGCTGCTCCCATGAGGAGGAGTAGTTCTCCATCGAGCTCGGGGCTATGCCGGTAGCTATGTGGTTCATCTCTCTTCCATGTACTTCAATACAATGATCTCATTGAGATTCATATGAGTTTGTATCACTACTATCTATGTGCTACTCTAGTGATGTGTTATTAAAGTAGTTTTATTCCTCCTGCATGTGTGCAAAGGTGACAGTGCGTGCACCGTGTTAGTACTTGGTTTATGCTATGATCATGATCTCTTGTAGATTATGGAGTTAACTATTGCTATGATAATATTGATGTGATCTATTCCTCCTACATATGCATGAAGGTGACGAGTGTGCATGCTATGCTAGTACTTGGTTTAGTAGCGTTGATCTATCTTACACTAAAGGTTACTAAAACATGAGCATTATTGTGGAGCTTGTTAACTCCAGGCATTGAGGGTTACGTGTAATCCTACGCAATGTGTTCATCATCCAACAAAAGTGTAGAGTATGCATTTATCTGATTATGTTATGTGATCAATGTTGAGAGTGTCCACTAGTGAAAGTGTAATCCCTAGGCCTTGTTCCTAAATACTGCTGAGTTACTATGCTTGTTTACTCTTGCTGTGCGTTACTACTGCTGAGTTACTACTGCTGCATTCTTGTTTCTTGCGTTACTCTTTGCTGCAATACCACCACCATCAACTACACGCCAAGCACTTTTACGCCACCGTTGCTACTGCTCATACTTATTTATACCACCTGTATTTCACTATCTCTTCGCCGAACTAGTGCACCTATTAGGTGTGTTGGGGACACAAGAGACTTCTTGCTTTGTGGTTGCGAGGGTTGCATGAGAGGGATATCTTTGACCTTCTTCCTCCCCGAGTTCGATAAACCTTGGGTATCCACTTAAGGGAAACTTGCTGCTTGTTCTACAAACCTCTCGCACTTGGAGGCCCAACGAACTTGTCCCACGGGAGAAGGGAGGGGGAACGTGCACGACATCACGCGCCCGGGACGAGGACCCGACATTCCTCTTCGTCCCGCGCGGGAGTCGATGAAGTCTCGCGCCTCGGAGTCCGACTCGGTGCGCTCCTCCTCATCATCGACCTCCTCCTCTTCACCTTCGGTCATTTCGGTGGTTCCTTCCCGGCAAGGGGGGAAGGTGGTCGGCGATTTTACGCCGGCGCTACATTTGAATCAAGGAAACGAGTCGAGAAATGAGAAAATGAGGCCAATCCATGCGGAGTCCCAATTCTAAAATGATGCACAGGGCGCCGGGGTTTCTTCAGAGTAAGGCTGCATGCCGTCCTCGAAGGAGGTAAAAGTGGCCGTGGTGACCTTGGCGAGCGCCTTCCGGTACTCGCCCTCGTCCCACTCAGTCGCTGTCGACCGGGTGCAGTCGTTTTGCCCCCGGTACTCCCACATGGGGTGAGCTCGGCACCGCGGGGGATCGGCCGCCGACCGAGCCAGCGGTTGTACATATCGACCGCCGTCGGGTCACTATCCTTCGGCGCACGGATCGCTTGGCGCATCTCCTTCACCACCTCCTCCCTGCTCGCGCGGTAGCGCGCCGGACATTAAGGCGCCGCGGGACGCTTGGCTCGGGGGCTGTGCGAGGAATGCGAGACCTCGCCGGGAGGAGTGTACTCCTTGGCGTAAAACCGAGAAGCGGCGCCACGGTGAGCTGCGCCTTCTTGGGAAGCGCCATGTCGATGAAGCTCTCCCCGGACTTCACTCGGAAGGTGATCCCGCCGTTCGGGATGAGAGCTTCGCTGTTCTTGCTTGGCCCGAGTCGCCCGCCCATGGAAGATGGACACCCATAGCGGGAAGTATGGCGGACAGCCCAAGTAGCATTCGCACAACGCCACGAACGGAGAAATCTGTTGGACGCTCGTGCGGCCCGAGGTCGGAGACCTTGATGCTGTAGAAGGCCGGCGGTGCCGGAGGAAATCGGAAGTGGGGAGAGCGAACCCGCGATCAAGGAAGCTCAGGAAGAGCACGAATTCCCCAGGCCGCGGGAGGGGCTCCACCTCGTTCGCCGGCGGAACCCGCCACCGCTCCTTGTTGAACTCGGGGATGACCCCGGACGCAACGTACGGGAGGAGAGACTCCCGTGTGACCTTCGACTTGCCCCAGCCTTTCGTCGCCATGGATACGTGTGAAGTTTGGAATGAAGGTGAGATGGGAAGAAGATGGGAGAAGAGTGCGGAGGAGTGACAAACCCTAGTCCCAGGGGTGATCCTTTATACCACCCGCACTCGCCCAGATTAAGGATAAAATCTGTTCGTTAAATCATCCCGGAATCGCCGCCCCGCAATCAACGGTCGAGATCCGCGCCGGTTCCGGCTGAGTAGCCGTTAAACTAGCCGTTAGCGGTCACGTCAGGCCCAACGGTCAAACAGCATGCAAGTGTTTCATGCCTCGGTCAACGTGAAATCCAGCCGTTGGCTCCTCCACGTGTCTTCATGGTAAATGCGCGCCGACTGGCCCACGACGACTGGCAGACGCCGACTGTCCTACGCCGACTGGCCCACGGCCGACGCGACGGCACGCCGACCTGTCCTACGCCGGCCCGATTGATCGAGGCCTGGTTATTAGAGGCCGGCGCCAAATCCGCAACTTTATCTTTGGGAGCTCGGAGGCGATTCAACTTGACCCATGACTCGCGCCTCTCCAAGACTTGCCATAAATCTACGCTTCATCACCACCGCGCTCGGGGACTGCGATGGGGATATGCCCATAGGGGTGGGTCGCCGGTCCCACTCGCCGTGAAGACGAAGGCCCGAGGTGGACTGCCGGTCGCCCAGCGGCCGGGCCCAAAAGCGATTGGGCCGCGATCCTAAGGAGAAGATGCTGTGCGACTCGGATTAGAAGATTACTTGCTAGGGGGTTAACGAATCCCGGATTAATAGCAACGAATATGATTTGGAGTTATCACCATGTAACCCTAGGTCGGGGGTGTCTATATAAACCCCCGAGCTTAAACCCTAGAGGACACCTGATTGGAGATTTAATCTCTCTTTATAAGCTCACGGCGTAGCCGCCGACTGAGCCCCCCCATTGCAATTCCCCACTGAGCAATAAGATCTAGCAGGACGTAGGCCTTTTACTCTCCGGAGGGGCTGAACCTGGGTAAAACCCTTGCGTCTCTTGCACCTCGACCCGTAGATGGCGATGTTCCCTTCCCCTCGCATCAACGAAGTGCTACCCCCTGTAGCATCTGCCGTGGCCACATCCACGACACTTAATCCTTAGAAGAGGAGCCTATGAGGCTCTCACCGCACGGAGGCATTGAATTTGTGATACTCATAGATTCTATCTCGTCAACAAACCAAAATGCCCCCATATCGGTTGGAAAGCTAAAAGAATTGTCACTATGCAAATTACTTTCAGATGATGCAAACAATTGTAGAGTAGAAGTAGCATATTCAAAGGCTATCAAAGAGATGAGTACCTAAAACACTTCTTTATTGTGCAAAATATAAACCCTCTTTATTGATCGACGAGTATTAATAAAATTGCTTTTATATTTTTTTTTGTGAATGAGTGGTGCTCTGATTTTAATTCTACGGGCAGTCAAAGTAAAACATAATTTCATTAGTATCTCAGGTTCAAGTCTAAAGGTGTAGTTAAAGAAATAAGTCAAGACTTCGGGCTGAATTACCTTAGATTTTTCACTCAAATCTTTCACTAGTTGGCAACAATGAGTCTTAAATTTCACTTGTCATTCCACTGTAAATGTTGCTCAAATCTAATGAGTACCATACTTTTTGGAAGGTTTATAAAACTTATTGATCTTGCTTCCTCTGCAAAGAGTATTTCTTTTACTTTTATGTTGAGTCTTCATCTTCCACTTATGCACCAATTAAGAGAACATAGTTGTCATTCTTAGTATAATATGCATAGTCCCAAAATTATAATGTTTACAATATGTCTTTTATGTGAGTTTTGCTGCACCGGTTCATCCTTGTGTTTGTTTCAAATAACCTTGTTAGCCTAAACCTTGTATCGAGAGGGAATACTTCTCATGCATCCAAAATCCTTGAGCCAACCACTATGCCATTTGTGTCCACCATACCTACCTACTACATGGTATTTCTCCGCCATTCCAAAGTAAATTGCTTGAGTGCTACCTTTAAAATTTCCATTCTTTACCTTTGCAATATATAGCTCATGGGACAAATAGCTTAAAAACTATTGTGGTATTGAATATGTACTTATGCACTTTATCTCTTATTAAGTTGCTTGTTGTGCGATAACCATGTTTACAGGGACGCCATCAACTACTCTTTGTTGAATATCATGTGAGTTGCTATGCATGTCCGTCTTGTCCGAAGTAAGAGAGATCTACCACTTTAATGGTTAGAGCATGCATATTGTTAGAGAAGAACATTGGACCGCTAACTAAAGCCATGAATCATGGTGGAAGTTTCAGTTTTGGACATATATCCTCAATCTCATATGAGAATACTAATTGTTGCAACATGCTTATGCATTAAAGAGGAGTCCATTATCTGTTGTCCATGTTGTCCCGGTATGGATGTCTAAGTTGAGAATAATCAAAAGCGAGAAATCCAAAATGCGAGCTTTCTCCTTAGACCTTTGTACGGGCGGCATGGAGGTACCCCTTTGTGACACTTGGTTAAAACATGTGTATTGCGATGATCCGGTAGTCCAAGCTAATTAGGACAAGGTGCGGGCACTATTAGTATACTATGCATGAGGCTTGCAACTTGTAAGATATAATTTACATAATACATATGCTTTATTACTACCGTTGACAAAATTGTTTCTTGTTTTTCAAAATAAAAGCTCTAGCACAAATATAGCAATCGATGCTTTCCTCTTTGAAGGACCTTTCTTTTACTTTTATGTTGAGTCAGTTCACCTATTTCTCTCCACCTCAAGAAGCAAACACTTGTGTGAACTGTGCATTGATTCCTACATACTTGCATATTGCACTTGTTATATTACTCTATGTTGACAATTATCCATGAGATATACATGTTATAAGTTGAAAGCAACCGCTGAAACTTAATCTTCCTTTGTGTTGCTTCAATACCTTTACTTTGATTTATTGCTTTATGAGTTAACTCTTATGCAAGACTTATTGATGCTTGTCTTGAAGTGCTATTCATGAAAAGTATTTGCTTTATGATTCGACTTGTTTACTCATGTCATTACCATTGTTTTGATCGCTGCATTCATTACATATGTTTACAATAGTATGATCAAGGTTATGATGGCATGTCACTCAGAAATTATCTTTGTTATCGTTTACCTGCTCGGGACGAGCGAGAACTAAGCTAGGGATGCTGATACGTCTCCGACGTATCGATAATTTCTTATGTTCCATGCCACATTATTGATGATATCTACATGTTTTATACACATTATATGTCGTATTTATGCATTTTCCGGCACTAACCTATTAACGAGATGCCGAAGAGCCGGTTGCTGTTTTCGTTGTTTTTGGTTTCGGAAATCGTGGTGACCGGCATACCACTTGCATGGTGTAGTATGCAAGTACGATATAACACCAATGAAACACACGTTCCACTAGTATTATATCGCTCAGAGTGGTACAACAGAAACATATGCGGGTCCAAGGCATGTCTATAGAATTACAATATTGACTCTGTTACATAAGATCATCACAACCTCCTACTTTACAATGAGGTAAAACTGCAAATAACTCCAGAAGAACAACTCGTAGACTAGTCTTATCACGAACTCTATTTGTAGAGTATTTAACTAGCTATAGAGGCTATGGATAGATTCTAGCTAAATAGGAGCTAAGTTTAGGAAGCTAGTTCCTTTCTATCGCTAATCTAGGTTTCTCCTTGTTGGATATGGTATACTGCACTCTTCGACGGGTTCCTGTCCCTTGAAGTAGTTGTTGACTCCTCGGCCTTCGAGTTGCAGCTTGTAGATCCTCCTTCAATGCCTCCATATCTAAGCGGGGGATTTAAGAGTGGGATGAGTACGAGCGTACTCAACAAGTTCATTATAGGAAAGAGGTGTTTAATGCACTAGCTACGACATTAGACCGAGAAAGTCTAATACCAATGCAAGTTATCATAACCATTTCTTTAAAAGGTTGCTTTTATTCGGAAGAACTATGTCCAGTCGGCCTTCACCGGTTTACTAGAACTTCATGGAGCTCCTTTCCGGCCGCGTTCGCAGTTCCATATCCGGAACGGGGAGTGACGGAGTCACGGTTCTTTACACTCTGCGAGAGGTGTGTTGCTTTACCCATAAGAGATCTTAACCTTGGTGCCAGCCGAGCCGCGGGCTCGTCCACACTTCCTATGGTGTGAGGCCCGGTATAAGGTCTAGCCAATCATGTTCCTCCGCTACCTCGAACACCCACCCTTTGTTGCATACCCCGAGCCACTGGGTCCTCGTCGGTCCCATTATTCCCGTAATTTCGGGGTGGACCCCGACCACGACAACGAGTTTGGGACTCGTTAACCAAACTCCTTCGCCGGTAGCTGCAACCCATCATAGACCACATTACGAGTGGGGAATTAGAAGGGGATCCCCACCCTCAAGTTGTTCCGCAAGCCGCAACCGCTACGGTAAGCAACTGCTATACCGTGGGGAATTAGAAGGGGCTCCCCACCCTCAAGTTGCTCCGCAAGACACAAGACTTGCTACGGTAAGCGCATTCGTTGATGAACGAGAGGTGGAAACACTTTTGACTACTCGAGTCCCACTCCGGATCTTATGGTTAACACGGGTATTACGGCACAAGAATCATTTGGCGACATTTGTTGTTTAATCCTAGATGGATATTAACCCTTGCAATGGAACCTCCACCATATCAACACAATCCATGGTTCCATTGCCCACCACATAGTCATATTCATAGTTATGAAAATAGTGGTTTTGCTTTTCATGCGATAGTGATAAACATAGTACTTTGCAAGTAATTTGGTAAAAATACTCAAATGAGATGAGCAAGCGATGAACTTGCCTTTCTTGTTCGCAAGATTATGCGGTCAAAGGTCTTCGATACTGTAATAACTCCAAATTACTGAAATAGCATCATCGTCCGGTAGGACGATGTTTAAGTTGCCAAGGATGCAATAATACATAAGTATGAGATGCAATCGCTCTAAGCGTGACCTAACTTCGATGATTTAGGATTAGTGAGTGGTAATGATTAGTTCGGGGTGTGTTGCACTTTTAGAGTGATTCACAAACAAGGTTCTTATTCGGGTGTGATTACTTGGTATCCTAAACATGTGTCTGCAATATATCATAATAATAGCATTAATAGCACACAACAATAACATTTGGTATAATCCTAACATGTAATTAATAGTGGTGGGTTTTAGCACTATATGGCATGGTTAATGATTAATTATCATATACTTCAAAAGAATAACTTTTGAAGAACATGTTCTTAAATAAAGGACAAGTATGATAATTAGGGTTTGTGATTTTGGGACGTTGCCTATCAGAACTTTTCTTGTAGTGTAAGTATTAGATGGATCCCAACAAAGTTGGATTCATCAACAACTAGGGCTTGTAAGGTTGACTTAAGCCTAGGCATTCTAAGCAATTATCTATACATGGTTGCTATTAAGGTTGGTTCATCTTGCTGGTGATAGCTAGCTAGGGTTTATAGATCCTATAAGGCAGGGTTGATGGCTACTCTTTATTTTTTTCAAAAGAATAACTTTTGAAGAACATACTTCTTAAGTACTAAGAAGTATTTCAATTAATGGTGAAGGTATCTAGAGTTTCCTATTAGATCTACCAAGTAAGGAATGGTGGTTTCCTAAATAGGATGATTAATAATTATCTCACACTAATAGGGTTTAGTGTGTATGGAATATGATGCACAATATTGGCATGGTTGATATTAGGGTTCATCACAATGGTGTGATACTAAATATGGATTGTTAAGGATGATAACTTGGATGATAGGAACTAGGGTTTAGACTTGGTTGATCCTATTTGATCATCTTGGTTTGATGGGTATGCATACATAGGATGCTAAATTATTAGTGATAGGGTTCCTATATTCTATGTGATTATGAATAAGCATTGAGTTGCTCATTATGAACTTATGAATGAAGATAAAATATCATGATCGCATGTTTAACCTAGGGTTTAGGTTTAGAAACAATTTAGGGTTCACATGAATTAATGGAACTAGGGTTTGGTTCATAATTAAATTAGGGTTTTAGGGTTTCACATAAAATTATGAGGTTGTGTTCTTTATTCAATATGGAACTAGGGTTTCCTAATTGTGATGCAACTCTTAAGGTAATCATTTGATTATGGAGTTGAAGTTGTTAATACTTTTAATTGAAAATAATGTTAGACTATGGCATTTTATTATTTTTAAAGAATTAATAATTAATATAATTATTAATCAGGGTTTAAATCCCTCTAATAAGGATTTAATAAGATAATAAATAAAGAAAATTAGTTTTAATCTTCTCTTTAGTTATTTACTAGTTTTTATTTAATTTGGAAAGTTTTTCTAATTATTGAATTTTTAATTCAATTAAGAATAAAATAAATGGATTAAATATTAAGTATTAAATAATTAATTTTTTATTTAAAATTAAAATTTCATATTATATTTTTATTGGATAGATTTTATTTTTATAAGTATTTTGATATCTCATTTGTATTTTTCTGACTTAAAATGAATTTTCTATATTCATTTAAAGTTTCAGCAATTATTGAATTTGAAATAAAATGAATAAAACTACTAAACGTACCCGGCCTAGAGCTACCCAGGGTTATTGACGAGTGGGCCTACGTCCATGTCAGCCGCCATGGTGGTGTTGACTGGTCAAAATCGACGACGTGGCCAGGGGAGTTCCTAGCCGACGGCCAGTTGCCGACGATGACGGCGACTCGGGGCTCCCGCGCTCATTCTGAGTAGCGGGGTAGATGCGCGGCACTGCACTGAGCCATAAGGTGGCAGCGCTGCTCCGAATAGGTAACCGGAGCGTGCTCGCCAGCGAGGTAGCGCGGCGGCGCTACGGCATGCGATTGAGCTAAGCGAGCATGCTATGGGCATCAGCGACTCACCAGGAGTACGCAGGGCTTGACAGCGAGGTCAATGGTGGTCGGTATCGCCGGATTTCATCGGTGCCGGTGCCGGGGAAGCCGAGCTCGACGGCGAGGCTACAGGTCGCCCCGGCTCGATTCCTTTTGCACCGTGAGCATGTCGAGGATGGCGGAGACGATGGTGGTCGCGGCGGGGTCTGGGGCTTCCCCAATCGACGGCGATGGTCGACGGCCGGGGCGAGCTAGGGTTTGCTAAATTGGGAAAAAAGGAAGGACACGAGCGATGGAGGCTTTGGCCGTGTATTTATAGGGTCACAGGCGTGCGCTGGCGGTCAATATCGGCGGCGACTACACGGGACATGGAGCTCGTCGGCGCCGTGGTGCTCTCCCGTGCTCCCCAGACACGAAGACGAAGACGTCGAGCTCCTCTTCGGTCTTATCCAGCGAAACGGTAAGTGGGCTGGGCTGGGCCGCTGTGTGGTGATGGTGTTGGGCTGGTGTGCTGGGTTGTTCCCTGGGTTGCGTCGGCTGGTAAGGTTTTCCTCTCCTCTCTTTTGTTTCCATTTCTTTTTCTGTTTTTATATTTGCCCATTTAAATTCCTATTTGAATCCGGTTATTTTTGCAGGTCTTGCTCATTTTATTCATACAAGAATTAGTTCAGGGTACTGCAAAGTCTTTAGTGGTGTATTAGCAAATTTGATATGACACTATAACATTGGTTTAATAATTAGTATTGGTATTTGGATTAAATTTCCATTTAGGTATGAATTTATGTGTTCTCTAAAATTCCTTTTTCTTCTTGGTTCTAAATTTATTCTGAATTATTAAAGTGGATAACTTCTATTCAAAGCATTTTAAAGATCATTATGGAGTCTTGGTTTCTTATTTGAGAGTGTTGCTCACTTGCATATTATTTTAGGGGATCACTTATGTATTAAGGTTTTGGAAGTTCTATTATAACACCTTTTCAAGACCACACTTTTATTATTGTTAGATTATATCCAAATTAGATATTGTTCCCATAATGTCTTGTTCTTGGTTACAGAGATGAGTGGTTGATCACCACACATGGTTTTAATTCTAGGATTTAGCACTAGGTTTATCTTATGTTCCATAATTAAACATAAGATTTAGTTTGTGAGCAATTCTAGGGTTCTAATTATATTTACCTAATGGCATATGGTTTGGAACTCAAATGTGAACTAGGTTTGTTGTTGTGATCACCCAAGTGATACACAAACTAATATTGGGATATAGGTTAGGGTTTTACTTGTGATCATCAAATAATTCACAAGTTAGTTTGAGACATGGGGATAGGTTCTATATGGGATTTAACACCACATTACTTTGGCTAGGGTTGCTCTTCCTCACCACACATAGGATGATTCAATCCAAGATCATTTGGATTGATATAGGGGCTGAACCATACAAGGTTTGTTTCTATTCAGTTGTTTCTCCAACTAATATATTGGAAATGGTTTAAGGTTGCTAATAGTGCCCCTATGATTTTATATACTGGATTATATCTGCTTAACCAACTAAGGTTTTATTGGGAATTATATATCTCTAGAGCATGGTCATGATTATACATGATCAACTTGTTCTTAATGTCTTCTACCTCAAGTTCTTAGGATTTCTGATCATTACTCAATCTATAATGATCAAGGGTTGGCTTCCTAAGGTATCTCTTATGAATTAGATTTCTTACTTTCAGGATCAAGCATTGTCTTGATCAACTAGGGTATAGTACTTCTAATTTACTTTCTTGGATGGGCCTACTATGGTTGCCTCAATAGTTTATATCTCAGGAGAATACCTGAGATATGTTTATAATTCTTCTCAATGAATGATGATTTAACCATCTGGTTATATGAACAGTTCTCTCCCTCAAATCCAAGTGTTGCCTCAACTAACTTGAGTGTAACACCATAGCTTGAGCTTTCTCATATAGGAATAGTTGTTCTAGGGTTTATGGTGTATTCCTAATAACTCCTTAGGTATCTATGCTAAGATTTCATTTGTCTAACTTAATTAGATTGGGTTCCTCCTTACTTTATCAATTCATGGATATAATCTTATTCCATGTGATATTAGGTTATCTCACCACTCCAAGATGAAATGGTTTATCTCCTAATACTTTAGTTCAATGGTTATCCTTTATTCTTAAATAGGTAAAGCTAGGATTAATATGAATGGTCTTTCTCATTTGGGAAGGACTTCAATGCTAACCTAAGGTTGGGCTCCATAGAGAATGATGTGATCATCAATATCTATGTTTAACATAAATGGGTTCTTTCTCTAGGGGTTGTCTTAAATAATATCCTAGGGTTTTCTCTTAAACATAATGATTTGGATACATGGATGCATATCCAAGGTTTAGCTCAAAGTTTGTCATTGCTTCTCTAATAAGTAATATAGAACTCTCACCTCTCTAGGGTTAATGTATAATAATTTGGAATATATAAGAATTTATATTCTTAGGGTTGATCTCCTTGTCATGTTTCCAAGAATGAAGTAAAATGAATACCATGAGGTTCATGGTAGGAACATAGATTTGTTTAAGACATGGAAAAGATAAGGTAAGAATAGTTTCTCTATTTTATTGTTACTTGATTTGTAATTGAATAGATGTTCATATGATATAGCAAGGATTACCATGTTATGATCTTTTATAAGATCAAGCAGTTGATTTTTGATTAAAGTGTTGTTGTGTTAGTTTAAATTCCATTTGATCTAACCCCTTAGATCAAATCATCTCTACCCAAAACAATGTTTTAACAAAAGTCACATTGAGATTTATAGCGCTTGACTTGATGAGCTACTTCAATTTCACCAAGGTGAAGTGAAACTTCAGTTACTGTGCTTTAAAGCGCGAAAATTTCCCGGATTTTCTATGCATGAATGCAATGCACACATCTGTTTCCTCTATTTTTGTAACCCCAAATCCTGGGATATTACACTTTATGAGCAAAGAAATTGTTCTACTGGACGATCTTGAAATAACACTTCTACATGAGGCACACTGCGACTAACCGTGTGTGAGATTAAGCTCTTGAAAGGCCATGTGTATGCCTTGTATGCTTCACCCGCAGGGTAAATCGTAAAAGTGTACTAGAGGTAATGGCATTGATTGCATAAATATATCAATTTAAGACATATTTTATCAGTATTCAACATCAAACTGAAATAAAATGCTATCCAATGGGACTATAAGATTTGGTGGGGGTTGTTGGATTTTATGGTTCATGGCCCATTTGTGTTTTTTACCGACAAACAATTTAGTCAATAAAATCTGATCATTTCGACTTGAACGACACCTGCAAATTTAGTCCTATCACCAAAAGTGATAGGTGAGTTTGGCTTAAAACATCGTGAGACGAACCACGAGATCCAAGCCTATTAAAAGAGAACCGGGAATGAGCCAACCTACGGTGTACGGTTGTTATGCTCATAGCAACGCCATGCAACTAACTTCGCATGGAAGATCTGCTCGATCCATTATTAGAAATTATTAAACGTGTGTCCAATTATAGCTACATTATTACCCCGTGAGACTATTCATAGTGGGAGTAACTTCACTAGTAACTAAGTGTCCAACTCAGCAAATTTGCTTATGTGGCAATGAGTTAATGAGGAGAGAGGAGGATGGAGTAACATAGCTAGTTACTATAACATCACACTTCCCAAGATACAATGAGTCTATAAGCTAATTAATGAAAACATATATGATACTACTTTGATGTTACTAACCACTATGAAGGTAGTAACATAGAGTAATAACATGTGCATGTTACTACTCTATGTTACTTCCCACTATGACTAGTCTGAGACACATCGATGAATACCATAGCATTTTGCGCCTTCCAAAGTCACTAGCCACATAATTAAAACCTTAGACTAGTCACAATGGGAAGTATCATACGCTAGTATCATGCACGTGATACTAATTTATGATATTATCTCCACAATGCATAGTATCATAAAATAGTATCATAGTATCATCATATTTAATGTTTTGTAGAATCTCAATGCAAATTTGTGTAGATGATATGTTTGTCACTAAGTTTTCTAGTTTTACCTTATTAATTGGTGCGCCACATCAGACTTTTGCCAACATGACATGCATGATACTACTTATGATACTTTCATTGGGCCTATACCTGGGCATGTGTCGGGCCAACATTTCTGGCCCAGGCCCGAGTTTTTCGGGCCGGGTCCGGGCCGGGCCGTCGGGCCGGGCTGCCCATGGCCAGATATAATTGGGCCTAGTCTTAGCGATCTTAGCCTGAGTTTATAATTTCTGGTATGGTCATATAGGGTCAGAGCTAGACCAAACATCATAGGGCCATGTCGTATCAGCATCTAGACTACCTCCAACACAGAATTTTTACTCCATTCAATCCATAATAAGTGTCATTTTTGACTATGAAATGGAGTATATG
This sequence comes from Lolium rigidum, assembly GCF_022539505.1. NCBI lineage: Eukaryota > Viridiplantae > Streptophyta > Magnoliopsida > Poales > Poaceae > Lolium > Lolium rigidum. The sequence goes on from NC_061509.1 coordinate 184,400,916, forward strand.
TTTTTATAAATGAATAAATTATTTTATATTGGCTTGTTACAAGGTTTTTTTTTTCGTCCATGACATCTCAGCTGACGTCAAAAATAACTAAACCCGCGAATCATTTCTCCATGCTTTCCGTGCACCGCTCTTCCACTTTCCACCTCACAAAGGAAATCTTGCGTCACGCCTGGAAAACCCCTCGGGATTTCCCTGTTCCGTTTCTCCACTTCTCTCGCTGCTTCGGAGCCATGGCCTCGATGGCTAGCCCCCGCCTCCCCTTCCTGCCCGCCGCCCGAACCCACTCCACCGCCGCCGCCGCCGCTTCCTCCCCGTCACCTCGCCGCGCCCTCAAATGCAGCAGCTCCACCAACGATAACTCAGTCCACCTCTCCTCTACCTCGCGGCCCCGGGCGCCCGCGGCGGGCGGCGTAGGTTCCGCCGGCCTCAACGGCCTCCGCGCTCCGCCTGTGCCTGTCGCCGACTCCCCTCCGCCCGCGTACCGCGATCCCCAAGGCCTGCATCGTAAGTCGATCGGTATTTTTTACCGCTTTCTCGGGGTTCAGTTACTAACTAACTAAGCAGTAGCCGATTTCCAGTCTTTCTTCTCGGATTCAGTAACTAACTAATCAGTTGGTGCTTGCCTGCTTCAATGCCGCGGTTATCAGGGCCTCTCACGACTGCGGACCTGATGGGGACGAACGGGGAGACGCTCAAGGTTGCCTACCAGGTGCTCGGCGAAACGCGTGTGGTGTTTCAGTTTCATTGCCTGTCAGTCTCCTTGTTTAGGAGTTTATCCTTTTCGCTGTAAATCTGAAAGGAGTTTGTCTTTCGTGATTGTCCAGGGATTTCCTGGAGCGTACAGCGAGGCGGCGGCGAAGAAGGCATATCCCAATTGCCAGACCGTGCCCTGCGAGCACTTCGACACTGCATTCCAGGTGCCATAGTCTGATCCTTTCCGGGGGCTGTTTTAGTTTATTTGTGTATGCTGTTCTGTGGCGCAAATGAGGTGCGTTTTGAAGTTGTTTGGTTCATGCCATAGTTCTGGATGATGAACATCAAAAACTGAAAAAGGTTTGGAGTTCGTACACCAACTTAGATGTGCTCCAAATACTTTAGTAGATGAAGTGTTGCCATATGACACAGACAAGTACTCGTCTCAAAAAACTTAGCCGCACGTATCCGAGATAGCATGCTCATCATTTGACCATTCATCTCTATTATAATATTGGTATGTATAGAGAGCCAAACAAAATTATATATTATGAAAAGTGATGATTTTGAGACAAATCTATGCTTATGATTTTGAAGTATCTAATTTAAATAGTCATAAAGATACTGGTTGTCAAAGTTTCGAAAGTTGACTCTACCTGTGCACGAAATGACATCTGCTAGGAACTGGGGAGAGTATTATATTGGCAGAATATTCTTCTAAACTAGTTTTCAGGACAGTAGTGGATCAGAACAACTATAAAAATATGTTTTAACTTGGTTTGACTTTTACCTTTTGGACTCTATGGTCTGTGACGGTTCCATTCCATATATACTTGTTGCATGGCATATTGTAATACAAGATGAAGTTGCTTGTAGCACAAGCGAATAAACATGTTGGAATGACGTCTTCTGGTCATTTATCAGGCTGTTGAAAACTGGATAGTTGATAGGGCAGTACTGCCACTCGAGAATTCCCTGGGTGGTAGTATACATCGGAATTATGACCTTTTACTTCGGCATGATCTGAAAATAGTTGGAGAGGTTCGTCTTGCAGTTCGGCATTGCTTGTTAGCCAATCATGGCGTGGATATTGGGAACCTAAAGAGTGTCATGAGTCATCCCCAGGTAAACCTCTTGGATATTGTGGATTTCATCTTTTCAATTGCTTGCGTAGTAACCTCGTGACACATCATTTTGAAATTCTTAGGCTCTTGCGCAATGTGAGAATACACTGACAGAGTTAGGAATTGAACATAGACAAGCTGTCGATGACACTGCTGGTGCAGCAAAGGTAGAATGATGCTTCCTTCTACCTGGAATTTATCTTATAACAGATGTATATTTAGATATAGTTTTTAATTGATGGATTTCAAGTGACCCATAGAGTGAACTCTTTGTCATTAACATAACGAGATATGCTTGTTTCTTAGTTTGTCGCAGAAGAAATGCTCCAAGATACCGGTGCGGTTGCCAGTTCATTAGCTGCTGAACTTTATGGACTGGATATTCTTGCTGAAAATATTCAGGTATGGTGCTTTCATGCTAAACTGAAACATTGCATTCTGTTCTTTATCCTCAACATTAGTCTATCTCTTTCCATAGGATGAAAAGGTCAATGTCACCCGTTTCATGATGCTTGCTCGAGATCCTATTATACCACGGGTTGATAAACCATTCAAGGTACAGATTGCAGAGGGGGCTCCCTCTGTTTTATCTTCGTTCCAGTTGTATATTCCATCCTAACAAAGCTGGTTGATTTATTGCATTATCATTTGATTTTCAGACTAGCATAGTGTTTTCACTTGAAGAAGGGCCTGGGCAGCTCTTCAAGGCCCTTGCAGTCTTTGCACTGAGAGAAATCAACCTAACCAAGGTGTATTAAAGAACTTTGCTTTTGCCACTTGCATGTGCTTTGTAACAGTTTCTAACAGTGTGTTGGTGTGAAGATTGAAAGCCGTCCACACAAGAAAAGACCTTTACGTTTAGCTGATGATACCTTCTCCACACCTATCAAGTTAGTTTACAACCCTATGACCCCCACATTAATTCGGTTTCATTTAATGCAACCCTAATCAAGTAAGAAAACCACCAGTTCTTTAACCCGTTTGATCTTTGGCTGAATCAGGTACTTCGACTATCTCTTTTATGTTGACCTTGACGCATCAACGGCTGATCCAAGAACTCAGAACGCTATTCGAAATTTGGAGGTGATCTGTCTTGGTAGTTTTATCTAGCATCAAGCAAACAGCGACTCAATCTTGCTATATTTGCAGGAGTTTGCAACCTTCGTACGTGTCTTGGGGAGCTATCCTACAGACGTGAGCGAAGCTTGAATGGCAAGTGACTGCTGCTGATACTAGCAGGTAAACAGTATAAATGTGCTCCATTTCCATTGTATGGGATAAAGGTGTTCCTTTTTGGTGTTCCCTCTGTTAAATATTAGTTGTCGCTAAGGGAGTAGCTATTATTTGGTGTAATGAAAGAACCATGCTTTTCGGGGAGTATAGAATCAGAAACATTCACCTCTCTAGGGCCTATTCGAGTGGGGTTTAAGCGGTCTGACTCATAAAATGTACCTGCCATTTGACATACTTGATACTCCCTGGGCATTTCAAGAACGAGAAGAACGTAGATCTAGAATATATAACTGTACAATGTGGACGCTGAGAAAGTGAATATAAAGGTAATTCAAGGGGTGTATGTGTGTGTGTGGGGGGGGGGGGGGGCATTTTCAGGTCTTCTAACCTTTTATGGTTGGTAGCGCCTAAATTTCTTTGAAATTCCCAATCTTGAAGAATAAGAATCTCTGCTCACAAATTATACTGAAGAACCTGTTTTATTCAATTAAAAAAGTAGAGACTGGAGTTGTGAAATTTGAGTTTAGCCCTATGAGTGAATGTTTTTATTAAATAAAAAAAGTGTTTTGTCCTGATGTGTCTATCAACATGAATGATTATTTCCATTCGAGCACTGGAGATAGTGTTGGATGAAGGACCGGTATCACTGTCATTGGTATATTGGTAGATGAGTGGCAAAGGTCAATTAAGGATTGATATCGAGCCTGCCGTAAAGTTCTAGAGAAAACATGGGTTTAAAAGGAAGGAACTGCACATTCAAGAATGCTGGGTATACTGAAGAATCTAGTAAAAGTTAACTATGCTGGGTATACTGAAGAATTCAAGAAATACTTCTTTCATAATAAGAAAGTAATCCTGTAGAACTTCACGATGGCCGAGAAGCTATTGGAAAAAACAACATAAGTTGAAACAGCCTACTGTTTGACATCTGCTAAGATAAAAGCAAATCGCTGACTTGGGAACGTGCAAATGTTTTAGTTTTGCTGGTTTCCCCGCATTAGTTGACATTGTTTCCGGAAGAATACTAAAGTTGAAATGTCTGTAATCCAGATCATCAATGGATCGATTGGATTCATATGGGCAGTTAACCCTGCAGCTGATGAAAAGTTAACAAATGAGAGTCAGCTGGTGATACTATCGAAGAGCAGAAAAGTACATCTACATCAGATCAGGAAGTCAGCTGGCATAGTGTGGTTTTAATGTCTATTCAATTGTCTACTTGGGATACCAGTTATCATTGGGATGCTCTACATTGTGACTTCTGTTCTTGTAAGCAACGGTCTTCTTTTACCTCCAATTGTATAATAAGAGTAAAGTAGTCGTGTTTAGATGCAGATAGAGCTCAACAGAGAGTTGAATGTTTGGTAGGTGCTGTATACTTGTATGCATTGGCGAATCTTTTTTGCTTGCTTTTAGTTTTTTTTAGTGACTTATATCAAACCCTTCAGTCGTTGTGTAGCCTAATGGGCTTGTTAAGCGTTGGCATCTGACCCATTTGCTTCCTCGCTGCAATTGCATCATGGGCTCATGGGACACCTCCTAGAATACACTGTTCCACGTTTCAATGGGAACTGCTGCTGAGTATTATGGCAGCCATGGAAGATGCAGCTGTGCGGGCAGTGACGGTTCTACTCTGGCCGAACCTTTTGTGAGCTTTCTGCCTGACGAAGAAAATTGTCTTCGTTGGTTGCCTTTGATGGATGACAAATTGGCATGTGAATGATTTCCAAAAATGAAGTGAAGAAAATTTCAATGCCAATGAAGTTGCTTCGTAGTAGTAACCTTGCTACTTCCTTAATAGTGTCTACACACATCTAAATTGAAACACATCTCAGACATCCGTCTATGGACAGAGTTAGTACTTAGTAGATGCAGTTGTTTGTATCGGATTCCACTGTGATCGATTGAGGAGTATGGCAGATCACATCATTTTGTGAAGGCATAGTTCTGCTCTGGCCGAAACATTGCAGATGCCATGGCATAACAGGCATGTGCAGATGTGCTCTGCTAGTAGTATTTCACAACTGGTCCAGATCTACCATGTGCTCTTGGAGTCTTGGTCATTTGATTCTGTGCTGATGCTCAAATCGGTCAAAGATTAAGCAAAGAAGCTAGCACGGTTACTTAGCGGAAAACCAGGTCATCGACTCGGTTCATATTTTGGAGCGGCCTGAAATAGGCCACTGGCAGCTCACTAGCGTACGATTCCTGCGTCACTTTTGAACTATAGTAGATCACACGTATCGTACGGTTCAAGCATGTATTTTATCTCTTGGTTTTGGTGGGAAGCAAGCGTGAGTTAAAGGCAGATCCCATCTACGAGCAAAAGAATCGAATCATCCGAAAGACCGAAACCGGGGCGGAATCGGAATTTGGTTAGGCCGTGCGTTTCCTTCTGTAGGCTTCACAGCTTTTCTTCTGCTTAATTAAAGCATTTCAATGCAGACATGTAGCACCCAAGCATCAGTGATCCTGTTTATTAAAAGATATAACAATCGTACTTTTGTGTTTAAAAATAACAAAATTTATTCCGCCAACGCATACGCATGCCCTGAATACCCGTGCAAAGTTTCGCTAGAAAATTGCGATGTATTATGAGCTACATAAAAAATATAAAAATGGTTGTACATAGGGACATAAAACTCAGATTTTTTGTCAGATATTTGCATTTTATATAGTTTAAAAACACCATATTTTCCTCTGAAATCTATACCTTACCTTCAGAATGTGTATATGTATGCGCCTATCTGTTTTCAGTTTTTTTGAGTCCTAGAAATATGTACTTCAGTCCTCTTCATGATGGCGAGGCGGTAGCTACATCTAGAGGTCGGAATAAGGTCTTTCTCACCTTATCCTCGCTTCGGTGGTGCGTCTAGGACTAGCGGAAGGCGCGTAGAGTTGTCTTCCCGGCGAATCTCCTGGAATCCGGTCGGTTGTCACATTTGTTGGTGCGGTTTCACGTCAGTTTCTTCCGATCTATGGTTGTCAGAGATGGTTGCTGCCCTGGTGCAATGGTTCTTTAGAGCCTTAACACGACGACTTTTTCATCTATCTACTGCAACAAACTCTACTACGACAAGCTTTTTCCTGAGGGCAATGATGGCGTGCCTTCAGCTCGTGCTAGCATCTGTAGTCATTGGTAGGTGGTCCAAATTTCTATGTTTATACTAATATTTATGATTATCAATAGATTGATGTAATTATTGCCAAAAATGTTTTCCAATTTTTTCATAGAAAACAAGTTGTAATATCCCAGGTTTAGAGGCTATAAAATGAGAGAACACCAAAGTGTGCATTGCATTCATGCATTGAAAATCCGGGGAATTTTCGCGCTTTCAAATAAAACTTACCACAGTAACTGAAGTTTCACTTGACTTGCTGGAATTGAAGTAGATCATCAAGTCAAGCTCTATAAACTTCACTGTGATCTTTACTAAAACCCTGTTTTGGGTAGAGAGGATTTGATCTATGAGCTAGATCAAATGGAATTAGCTTTACAACAAACAACACCTTAAGTAAGGGTCAACTACAAGATTCTATAAAAGATCTCAACATGACATTCCTTACAACAACACATGAATAATTAAGAAACTATTCTTTACTTATCTTTTCCATGTCTTTTACTAAATAAATGTTTCTACCATGATTCTCATGGTGTATCTTCAACTAATTTTGTGTGTAATATAATTCAATTCTAAACTTATTAATAAATAAGGTAAATCACAGGGTCTAAAGTGCATAAAGGCCACACATTCTTATTTAAATCATAACTTATTAAATATATGGAATATCATAAAACTGAATCCATTTACATTACAAGTTATAGTTCAAACTATTTGAATAAAACTACTCATGAGTATTTTGAAACTCATATGATCATGCCTTGGTGCAATCAAACATCGCCTATTCAAAATTGAGGAATAACCTTCAACCTTGACTTTTTGACCAATATTATAATATAAATCCAATCAAATATGATATAGTGACTCATCCACAATAATAACACCATCCACAAGATATTTAGTAACAAATGCCACTTGGCTATCCAAATATAATTCATATGAGAGGATAATGATCATGCCACATAGGATGAAAATATCTACATGACTTGTATCCCAAGACTTGCCACCTCATGCTCAAAGGATTGCTATGGATGAGGGCATGACACCCAAGCACCTTACTCATCAAACCAACACAAGAGTCACCACCTATGTGTCATGATACTAGAGCTTGCCCAAGCCTATAAATAGAGCCACACCCTTCATCCATATGATCACCTTGTAGCATGATACAAGGAAACCAAACACTTGAGACCTTCCATACATTAGCTAGGATCAATATGAAGAAGCTAGGAGGTGGAGGCATACCACAAGATGCAGGTTTATCAGAATTCCAGAAGAACAAGCTACATAAGATACCAAGGTAGAATCCTAAGCAAACCATATATTCAGAGGATCATATCATCATCTCTTGAGTAGGACCTTAGGCCATTCCAAGACATTTAGGAGTGAGAGAGGTTATAGATGCTAACCATATCCATGTCTATCCTAGAGAATATTAGAGTAGTATTAAATCCTACTTGTTCAAACCAACCTTTAATCTTGGAGGTGAGAGCCATGTTCTATTAGTGAAACATAACTAAAACCCTAGATCATATCTGAATTTCAAACCAAGTATCACTTGGGATTATAAATAGAACCATGCCATGCCTCATGCCTATTTATATTGCAATTTAATAAAGAATATGCACCCCTAAACCTTTTCACATAGGATCCACCCCACATAGAATATTATACCCTACCTTGTGTATCATGGATCACAAGGATACAACCAAGCCTTGCATACCTAATGACTTAATGTCATTTGGGTGAGTAGAAGGAAACCAATATCCTATTCTACTTTGCAATTCAAATACTTTGCCTAAGTGAACCAAATAAATAGTATTTTATAAAATGGTATCACCTCAACTAAAGAGTTAATCATGATGGGTTTAGGATTCATTTTAAATAATTCAAGCAAGAGTTCTCTAAGCAAGATTATTTAACATAGAGTAAATCCAACCATTTTCTTGAACCTTTGAAAACAATTCTTCACATAAAATCATGAACCATTCTATTCTCAACACCATTTAATTTAAACTCTAACTATAATATAAAATACATGGGAACAATAAATGTTGTTAAGTAATAACAAAACTTAATGACATGTTTACCAAGCACTGAGTTATCAATTTTAAATCATTTAAAATAGGTTTGGTTTCTAAATAAAAATTAATTGAGACCAACATTTAATCCATATCCATTTGAAATTAGAATACCTCTCACAACAACACAAATTTAATCAAAGACTAAATACTTGTTTGAATTAAACAACTATGCATTATGTATTTCTATTAAATTCTATGAAGAATCAAAATTGGAAAACCTGCAGAACAAAATAGAAGTCAGAATTGAATTCAAATAATAAACTAGAAAACAGAAAATAAAAACAGAAAATGAAAGGAAAAATATATATATAGAGAGAGAAGCTCACCTGGTGGACCGTCGCAGCCCAGCACCGCACCAGCCGAAGCAGGCCAACGCAGCCCAGACGCGGCCCAGCCCAAAGCCACTTACCGTTTTGGTCGCTTTAAAAATCGTGCAAGGGGAAAAACGACGTCGTCGTCTTCTTCTCCGAGGCCGACACCGCGGCAGCGCCAGTAGACGCCGTTCTCGTCGACGATAAGGACGCCCCGGACGCGAAGAAGCTTCCAGAACCCCTCCCTATGTCTCTCGCGTCCGAGTCTATCCACGGGAGAGAAAAGATCTTCGCCAGACCACCTTCCAGAGACCGCCACCTCTCCACCGTTGCCGTCGTCGTGTCGAGGCCTCAGAGCTCCCCTCGGTCTATAAATAGGGGTGAAAGCACCGCCAAGCATCCCTTGATCTCATCCGCCCATCCATTTCCCCTCAGATCTTCTCCATCTCTCAATTTCTTCCTCGACTGTTCGCCGGCATCGAGCACGAAGCCGTCGATTGAGGCCACCCCGGAGCTTGCCGTGAGGTCTAGGAGGAGCGCCTGGCGCCGTGGAGCATCTGGGAAGAAGGAATCATGCTGGATCTTCCTCAAGCCGACGAATTTCGTTGATCCCTTCCGCAGCACATCGCCGGTATCGGTGAATTTCTCACCGTCTCCGTCGACCATCGCCGGAGCCGACCACACCTTGTGCTTCAGGGTGAGCCTACGCATCTTTAGAGCCTACTCTCGCTTCCTGGCATCAACCGTAGCCGTAGTTCGTGTGCTCGCCGGAGTAAACCGCCGCGGGACATGGTCGCCGGCGTAGCTCCGGTGATCCCCTCGCCAAACCAACACCACCACCGTGTCCGAGTAGCTCGAGGGAGTCGGAAAATCCTAGTCGCGCGTCCCGGAGGTCATAAATCGGCGGCGCCGTCCTCGCAGGACCGCCGGCGGTTAAACGCCGGTAAGGTCAAACCCGTGGTCAAGGTTGACCAGACCTTGCCGCGTGGCTGCTGAGGTGGACACGCAGGTCCCACCAGTCAGTCTCTGCGGGTATAAATGAACGGGTATGTTTAGTATTTATGTCAAATTTCAAATTCCAGAAAATAACTGAAACTTTGCAAAATCATAGAAAATTCATTTCAACTTAGAAAAATATGAATAATATATCAAAATGTTCACAAAAATAAACTCTATTCAAATAAAATATAAAACAAAAATGTGTGTCAAAATAAAAATTCATTTATTTTATCTTTATTAATTATGTCTTTCTAATTGTTTAAAATGCAAATTGAATTCAATAATTAGTGAAGTTTCAAATTTAAATTTTAACTATTCAGTAACTAATTAAAATGTTAAGATTAATTTTCTTTATCATATTTACATTAACTTAAATATTAGTGGTAATTCATGAACCCTAAATTGCATGTTACAATTTCCTATTTTCTGTAAATAATAATAACTCAAGAAAATATTATAAGCCAATATTATTTTGGTAATTCAAAACTTATTTACTTAAACATCTTTAGTTAACAAGTCATTATTTTAAAACCTAACAATAATTAGGAAACTCTGATTTCTAATTAAACCCTAACTAGTAATCAGTTAATTCTTAAACCTCTAAAAAATTAATAGCATGTTAAATTTATCAATAACTTTATTTAAAGTACTTAATCACATTAACTCTAGTACCAAGTATTGCTTAAGAATTGGATCTTAATTTAGAAACCCTAGTTTCAATTTGAGTAAGACCTTGATCCCATTATTTCATGTGATCATCCTAAATTTGTGCAACCTTAAAACCCTAGGGGTTTAGCTCATATTATTATATCCACCTCACCTTTAGGTGTAGAAGCTTAATAAACAACCAATGAGTGCATACCCTTGATCCACTAAAATAAAACCAATTCACCTAAGACCATCATCTCATGTCTTTATTTTTGCTTAACATCTATATGATCCAATTAGTACCACCTAGGTATAAACCCTAACTTGTTAATTGGATTAGCACCATTGATCACCACTTCTATATACCATACCATTAGGACCAACCTCAACCATCAAACCCTAGTAGAATCCTAATGATGAACCCTAACACCAATTTTGTGCAGTAATGCACATCACATGCTCCTATCTCACTAAACCCTACTTAGAGAGTAATACACCACTTAGCTTAGAAACCATTAGTGATTACTTATTGAAGTAAATATGAAGCAATAGTAAACCTAACTCATAACACCACCTTGACCATCATCCTTTGATATGATACCATAATCAACCATAGTAATAAACCTGCCAATACTTGTTGTATATAGAACTAATCCAACTTAAGAAACCCAACTAGTTCCTATTAGAGAACTAGATGAATCTAATAGTAAACCCTAGAAACCATAGCTCCTATTTTTAATAGTTCTTGTTCTTATTTACCCTGTTCTTCAAAAGTTATTCTTTTGAAGTACAGATGTCAATCAAACCTTAGAAGCCCTAATCCTTCTTTGAAATACTCATTATTTCTTAAACAACATGTTCTTCAAAAGTTATTCTTTTGAAGTATCATACAAGTAATCATCAACCCTGTTCTGTAGAACTTAAAATTGACAACTGTTCTTTACATATTATTCCACCACTATTATTAGTGTGTATGATTGTTATGATGTATTATATCACTTGATTATGATGCTAATATAACCACACTTTAATAAAAACCTTGTTTGAGAACCATTCTAAAAGTGCAACAAACCCTAAAGAAATCTTTACAACTCATACATCCTAAATCATCGAGGTTAGGTTACGCTCGGGACGATTGCATCTCATACTATGCATTATAGCATCTTTGCCGTTCTTTAAACATTGTCCTTACCGGACAATGATGGTATTTCAGAATTTGGAGTTCTCACGTATCGAAGCTTTTGCCCGCATAATCTTGCGAGTCAAGAAAGGCAAGTTCATCGCTTGCTCATGTCATTTGATTATTTTTATCAAATTATATGCAAAGTACTATACTTATCACTCCCGCATTGAAAAGCAAAGTATTATTTTACAATTATGAATATGACTATGTGGTGGGCAATGGAACCATGGTATGTGTTGATATGGTGGAGGTTCCATTGCACGGGTACTATTCATCTAGGACTAAGTACCAATGCCGTCCAGATGATTCTAGCGCCGTACATATCGCGTTAACCATAAGATCTATAATGGCTCGGGGAAGTCAGCTGTATCTTTTCCCTCCTCGCACGCCAACGGACTTGATAGAGCCCGGCGGGGTGCCGGAGGCACCGCCGTAGGTTGGGATAGCCTTTAAAATCCCCATCCGGACGTTTGGATGAGAGGCTCTACCGTCTATGAAGGATTGTCCGACGTACACCGTGGGTAAAGCCGTATGATCGGGAGATGTCTACCGGGGGTGTACGGATGGACAAAAGGGTGGGTTTGCAGGGTCGCGGAGAAGGCGGTGTGGACTTGGTTCTTATACCTGACCTCACACCAAAGGAAGTGTGGACGGTGCCAGCTGCCCGGTTGGCAACAAGGTTAAGTTCTCTTATGGGAAAAGTAACGCACCTCTGCAGAGGATACTGAATTGTGACTGTCACTCCCTGTTCCGGAAGGGAACTGCGAACGCGGCAGGAAAGGAACTCCATGAAGTTCTAGTCAACTCCGTGAAGACCGACGGGCATAGTTTTCAGAATAAAATAAACCTTTTGAAGAAATGATTATGAAAACTTGCATTCGCCTATGACTTTCTGGTCTGTGGCTGTAGCTAGTGCATGATACACCTATTTCTCTAATATGAACTTGCTGAGTACGCTCGTACTCATCCCACTCTTAAATCCCCTGCTTAGCTATGGAGGCACCGGAGGAGGAACTACTGTGGAACTCGAAGACAAAGGAGTCAACTGCAACAAGATGAAGAATCCAAGCAAAGAAGTCAATGGAGTCAACTTCGCATCAGTCGAAGTGGAAACTTAGACTAGTAATAGAAGGGAACATTTCCCTAATCTTAGCACCTAAGTAGCTAGAATTCTATAGCAAGCCTAGTATCTCTGGAGATAGTGTTAGCAATAAGTTAGATTACGAGTCGTTCTTCTGGAGCTTTATTTGAAGTTTTACCTCACTGTAAAGTAGGAGGTCGTGTTGATCTTCCGTAAACAGACTTGTGTATCCTTCTATAGACATACCTTGGACTCGCATATGTTTCGTTGTACCACTCGAGGGATGTAATATGAGTGGAACGGTGTTTCGCTTGTGTTATGTCAACGACTTGTGTACTACACCATGCAGTGGTACGCCGGGTCACCACAGCTGGTATCGCAGCAAATGCTTTGACCCTAGGATTAAAACCCTTTAAAGGAGACCTATAGGTTTGGTAGTGTCTATAGGAAGAAGTCTTAGCTAAGCCAACTATGCTAAACCAATTATTCTTTTGACTTGAGATGGGTATTCACTTGAGAATAATCCTGACACACTTGAGTCAATCTTTCTTATCTATCTTTCTTAAGTAGAGTTAGTTAGTTATCTTACTTTATTCCCAAGTAACTAGAACACCATTGGAGCTTAAGATAATGGGTGTTAGTAGATCACAGTTGGTATACAATACATGGTAGTCCAAAGAGAGGATACAACCATAAGGAAGATATCCTATTGGAAGAAGTATACCAATGTTTAAGTAAAAGTCATTTAAAATACCAAATGACTGGTATTAAGTGTTGTAAATAAGTTATATAAAGTAGTATATACCTATGATGAGTCAATCATAGGAGGTAAGGAAGAGTGATAGGAACCATATAAGTCTACTTTTCATGGTAAAGTTGGTAATCATATATGATTCAATTGAGAGTCATGATGTGATAGAGTAGAACATCATAAGTATGATAACAAAAGTATGATAGGAGTAGGATTTAAGGAATAGTTCGAAAGCTTAGGCCTTAAAATCCTACTAACGGTACTAAGTATATTAGAACCATAGTCCTTAATTTAAAGAAGGCTTATTTAGAGCATATGACATATAGAAATCCTAGAGTTATAGGTGGTATATTCTAAACAATCATGTGTTTAGAGTAGACATGTTAGAACTAATTGTATTATAGGAAGTAGTCCTCAATAGCACATATATATGGTATCCTATTTTGTTAGTACTTGCAAAGAAGACTAGGTTAACTTCAACTATCCCAAGCCATTTTGTTTCAAGTTTGTCTCATTGCAAATGTGCAATTAAGATAAATGTTGAGACAAATAGTAGAAATTCACGTATTTGTGCTAAGTATCACAACCTAAACCTATCTTATGTGGTGTTATATACTACACATCTGAGCCTGATGTTTAGGGATGTCTTACCCAACTATTATATTCAGGCATATAAGGATGTGTATTATAAGCACAAAGCTGGATTTTCTTGGATTTTATTGGATTTTCATTGTTTGACTAGATCCATACATGAAGTTTGACTTTGATATGCAAATGCATGTTGCAATATCAAGCTCTTACTTGATGTTATAGGTCTAGAGGGTAAAGGTGTTCGTGTGAGGAAGTGACGAATTCGAAGATTTTTGAAGACAAGATGAAGGTTCATCGGAAGAAAGAAGTCAAATTGTGGGAAGCAACCACAATACTCTAAAGGAAGGACCAATCCAAACTCATTTCTATCCTTAATCAAGGAATACTTCAACATGAAAGTATCGTGAAAGTGAGAAAATAGTGAATATGAAGCAAGTAGAAGTGGAGCCATATTCATTATGAAAGAAGGGAATGCAAGTGAAGTCACTTACAATACTATTTTCATAGTGTCAATAAGTGGTTATCTTGCAAAACAAACCTTAGAAGAAGGAAAATAGACAAGTGAAGTCGCAGTCGGTATCATCGGACCGTAGCTTATATAGGATAATCATGAAGAGAAAGTATGTGAAGTGAGGTATATCTTAACTAAAACTATAAAAGTAGCCACAACTGGTAGGTAGATGTGGACTAGAACCATAACATAGCCACAACTGGTATCCAATAAGCCACATCTTGTGTTGGATAGCCCGCAGCTGGTAACAATTAGTCCACAGCTTAAGCGTTCTTTCACTCTAAAGGAAAGAGGGATTCCGTAGCTGGTATTCCGTAGATAATAAATGTTTAGTCGGAGGATTCACATCGGATACCCACAACTGGGTGGATACACCGCAAAGAATTCTTCATGAGACTTTAGAAAGGTACAAAATATAAACCAGACTTAAACCAATCTTCTACCTTGGAGTTTAATGATTAGAAGAAAAGGAGTTGCAGATCATTAGTAAACTCCAAGGGGGAGAGGAAGATTGAAGGAGAAGTATTAAGATATGATTTGGAGTATGAAAGACGAAGAAGAAGGTCTGAAATGAGAGGAAATCCGATCCTATTTTCATAAGATTGGTGGAAGTATCCATATAATAGTACTCTCAGGAGGTTGTCAGACCAGAAGCCGAGGTTCATATCTCGAGGAAGTAAGGGTTATACCTTAACTTGAGTGGGTAATTGATAATTACTCAGAAGCAGAAGAGCTCAAGTAAGTCTAAGCTAATGAAGTTGAATGAAGAAGATGTCGGAGGACAATCAAAGTCTGAGAAAACAAAAGACCGAAGGGTTTGACCATACCAAAACATAAGCCTATTCCTTTCATGGAACCTAAAGAAACCAAAAGGAAGATAACTAGTATGAACTAGAAGCCATGATTGGATGGACTAAATGAGTCTAATCCATTCGTAGGACTAAACAACCAGGACCATGCCTATTATAAATACCTTACGAAGTAC
Source organism: Lolium rigidum (assembly GCF_022539505.1). NCBI lineage: Eukaryota > Viridiplantae > Streptophyta > Magnoliopsida > Poales > Poaceae > Lolium > Lolium rigidum. The sequence continues at coordinate 184,416,232 of NC_061509.1, forward strand.
CATTACATTCGTTATGGTAGTAAGGGAAAACAATACCTTACTTTAAACCAATCCTTTAGACTTAAGGTTTGGGCACCGCAGCTGGATTACCGCAGCTGGTAGAACCAAGCTTTGAGTACCCAAATAGGAAGATGTCACCACAACCATTAGTAAAGTCCATTAGCATAAGAAGATGTCCTAATCCAAGAATCTTTGGAGAGTAAGTCTATAAGCTTAGAGTGTTGGAAGAAATCATAGAATTGAAGAAAGTATCAGTGCCAGACATCAGATTTCATGAAGGATCGAGACAAGGGATATATTCAATTATATCTAACGAGATCACTACGGAGTTTGAAAGGACTGTGATCTGTTCAAGTCAGTTCAACATTCCGAAACATGAGAGCGTTCGAACTTCGGGACGAAGTTCAGTTTAAGGGGGAGAGGCTGTAATATCCCGGGTTTAGAGGCTATAAAATGAGAGAACACCAAAGTGTGCATTGCATTCATGCATTGAAAATCCGGGGAATTTTCGCGCTTTCAAATAAAACTTACCACAATGAATCGAAGTTTCACTTGACTTGTCGGAATTGAAGTAGATCATCAAGTCAAGCTCTATAAACTTCACTGTGATCTTTACTAAAACCCTGTTTTGGGTAGAGAGGATTTGATCTATGAGCTAGATCAAATGGAATTAGCTTTACAACAAACAACACCTTAAGTAAGGGTCAACTACAAGATTCTATAAAAGATCTCAACATGACATTCCTTACAACAACACATGAATAATTAAGAAACTATTCTTTACTTATCTTTTCCATGTCTTTTACTAAATAAATGTTTCTACCATGATTCTCATGGTGTATCTTCAACTAATTTTGTGTGTAATATAATTCAATTCTAAACTTATTAATAAATAAGGTAAATCACAGGGTCTAAAGTGCATAAAGGCCACACATTCTTATTTAAATCATAACTTATTAAATATATGGAATATCATAAAACTGAATCCATTTACATTACAAGTTATAGTTCAAACTATTTGAATAAAACTACTCATGAGTATTTTGAAACTCATATGATCATGCCTTGGTGCAATCAAACATCAGCTATTCAAAATTGAGGAATAACCTTCAACCTTGACTTTTTGACCAATATTATAATATAAATCCAATCAAATATGATATAGTGACTCATCCACAATAATAACACCATCCACAAGATATTTAGTAACAAATGCCACTTGGCTATCCAAATATAATTCATATGAGAGGATAATGATCATGCCACATAGGATGAAAATATCTACATGACTTGTATCCCAAGACTTGCCACCTCATGCTCAAAGGATTGCTATGGATGAGGGCATGACACCCAAGCACCTTACTCATCAAACCAACACAAGAGTCACCACCTATGTGTCATGATACTAGAGCTTGCCCAAGCCTATAAATAGAGCCACACCCTTCATCCATATGATCACCTTGTAGCATGATACAAGGAAACCAAACACTTGAGACCTTCCATACATTAGCTAGGATCAATATGAAGAAGCTAGGAGGTGGAGGCATACCACAAGATGCAGGTTTATCGAATTCCGAAGAACAAGCTACATAAGATACCAAGGTAGAATCCTAAGCAAACCATATATTCAGAGGATCATATCATCATCTCTTGAGTAGGACCTTAGGCCATTCCAAGACATTTAGGAGTGAGAGAGGTTATAGATGCTAACCATATCCATGTCTATCCTAGAGAATATTAGAGTAGTATTAAATCCTACTTGTTCAAACCAACCTTTAATCTTGGAGGTGAGAGCCATGTTCTATTAGTGAAACATAACTAAAACCCTAGATCATATCTGAATTTCAAACCAAGTATCACTTGGGATTATAAATAGAACCATGCCATGCCTCATGCCTATTTATATTGCAATTTAATAAAGAATATGCACCCCTAAACCTTTTCACATAGGATCCACCCCACATAGAATATTATACCCTACCTTGTGTATCATGGATCACAAGGATACAACCAAGCCTTGCATACCTAATGACTTAATGTCATTTGGGTGAGTAGAAGGAAACCAATATCCTATTCTACTTTGCAATTCAAATACTTTGCCTAAGTGAACCAAATAAATAGTATTTTATAAAATGGTATCACCTCAACTAAAGAGTTAATCATGATGGGTTTAGGATTCATTTTAAATAATTCAAGCAAGAGTTCTCTAAGCAAGATTATTTAACATAGAGTAAATCCAACCATTTTCTTGAACCTTTGAAAACAATTCTTCACATAAAATCATGAACCATTCTATTCTCAACACCATTTAATTTAAACTCTAACTATAATATAAAATACATGGGAACAATAAATGTTGTTAAGTAATAACAAAACTTAATGACATGTTTACCAAGCACTGGTTATCAATTTTAAATCATTTAAAATAGGTTTGGTTTCTAAATAAAAATTAATTGAGACCAACATTTAATCCATATCCATTTGAAATTAGAATACCTCTCACAACAACACAAATTTAATCAAAGACTAAATACTTGTTTGAATTAAACAACTATGCATTATGTATTTCTATTAAATTCTATGAAGAATCAAAATTGGAAAACCTGCAGAACAAAATAGAAGTCGAATTGAATTCAAATAATAAACTAGAAAACAGAAAATAAAAACAGAAAATGAAAGGAAAAATATATATATAGAGAGAGAAGCTCACCTGGTGGACCGTCGCAGCCCAGCACCGCACCAGCCGAAGCAGGCCAACGCAGCCCAGACGCGGCCCAGCCCAAAGCCACTTACCGTTTTGGTCGCTTTAAAAATCGTGCAAGGGGAAAAACGACGTCGTCGTCTTCTTCTCCGAGGCCGACACCGCGGCAGCCGCCGCAGACGCCGTTCTCGTCGACGATAAGGACGCCCGGACGCGAAGAAGCTTCCGGAACCCCTCCCTATGTCTCTCGCGTCCGAGTCTATCCACGGGAGAGAAAAGATCTTCGCCGGACCACCTTCCGAGAGACCGCCACCTCTCCACCGTTGCCGTCGTCGTGTCGAGGCCTCAGAGCTCCCTCGGTCTATAAATAGGGGTGAAAGCACCGCCAAGCATCCCTTGATCTCATCCGCCCATCCATTTCCCCTCAGATCTTCTCCATCTCTCAATTTCTTCCTCGACTGTTCGCCGGCATCGAGCACGAAGCCGTCGATTGAGGCCACCCCGAGCTTGCCGTGAGGTCTAGGAGGAGCGCCCGGCGCCGTGGAGCATCCGGGAAGAAGGAATCATGCTCGGATCTTCCTCAAGCCGACGAATTTCGTTGATCCCTTCCGCGAGCACATCGCCGGTATCGGTGAATTTCTCACCGTCTCCGTCGACCATCGCCGGAGCCGACCACACCTTGTGCTTCAGGGTGAGCCTACGCATCTTTAGAGCCTACTCTCGCTTCCTGGCATCAACCGTAGCCGTAGTTCGTGTGCTCGCCGGAGTAAACCGCCGCGGGACATGGTCGCCGGCGTAGCTCCGGTGATCCCCTCGCCAAACCAACACCACCACCGTGTCCAGTAGCTCGAGGGGAGTCGGAAAATCCTAGTCGCGCGTCCCGGGAGGTCATAAATCGGCGGCGCCGTCCTCAGCAGACCGCCGGCGGTTAAACGCCGGTAAGGTCAAACCCGTGGTCAAGGTTGACCAGACCTTGCCGCGTGGCTGCTGAGGTGGACACGCAGGTCCCACCAGTCAGTCTCTGCGGGTATAAATGAACGGGTATGTTTAGTATTTATGTCAAATTTCAAATTCCAGAAAATAACTGAAACTTTGCAAAATCATAGAAAATTCATTTCAACTTAGAAAAATATGAATAATATATCAAAATGTTCACAAAAATAAACTCTATTCAAATAAAATATAAAACAAAAATGTGTGTCAAAATAAAAATTCATTTATTTTATCTTTATTAATTATGTCTTTCTAATTGTTTAAAATGCAAATTGAATTCAATAATTAGTGAAGTTTCAAATTTAAATTTTAACTATTCAGTAACTAATTAAAATGTTAAGATTAATTTTCTTTATCATATTTACATTAACTTAAATATTAGTGGTAATTCATGAACCCTAAATTGCATGTTACAATTTCCTATTTTCTGTAAATAATAATAACTCAAGAAAATATTATAAGCCAATATTATTTTGGTAATTCAAAACTTATTTACTTAAACATCTTTAGTTAACAAGTCATTATTTTAAAACCTAACAATAATTAGGAAACTCTGATTTCTAATTAAACCCTAACTAGTAATCAGTTAATTCTTAAACCTCTAAAAAATTAATAGCATGTTAAATTTATTAATAACTTTATTTAAAGTACTTAATCACATTAACTCTAGTACCAAGTATTGCTTAAGAATTGGATCTTAATTTAGAAACCCTAGTTTCAATTTGAGTAAGACCTTGATCCCATTATTTCATGTGATCATCCTAAATTTGTGCAACCTTAAAACCCTAGGGGTTTAGCTCATATTATTATATCCACCTCACCTTTAGGTGTAGAAGCTTAATAAACAACCAATGAGTGCATACCCTTGATCCACTAAAATAAAACCAATTCACCTAAGACCATCATCTCATGTCTTTATTTTTGCTTAACATCTATATGATCCAATTAGTACCACCTAGGTATAAACCCTAACTTGTTAATTGGATTAGCACCATTGATCACCACTTCTATATACCATACCATTAGGACCAACCTCAACCATCAAACCCTAGTAGAATCCTAATGATGAACCCTAACACCAATTTTGTGCAGTAATGCACATCACATGCTCCTATCTCACTAAACCCTACTTAGAGAGTAATACACCACTTAGCTTAGAAACCATTAGTGATTACTTATTGAAGTAAATATGAAGCAATAGTAAACCTAACTCATAACACCACCTTGACCATCATCCTTTGATATGATACCATAATCAACCATAGTAATAAACCTGCCAATACTTGTTGTATATAGAACTAATCCAACTTAAGAAACCCAACTAGTTCCTATTAGAGAACTAGATGAATCTAATAGTAAACCCTAGAAACCATAGCTCCTATTTTTAATAGTTCTTGTTCTTATTTACCCTGTTCTTCAAAAGTTATTCTTTTGAAGTACAGATGTCAATCAAACCTTAGAAGCCCTAATCCTTCTTTGAAATACTCATTATTTCTTAAACAACATGTTCTTCAAAAGTTATTCTTTTGAAGTATCATACAAGTAATCATCAACCCTGTTCTGTAGAACTTAAAATTGACAACTGTTCTTTACATATTATTCCACCACTATTATTAGTGTGTATGATTGTTATGATGTATTATATCACTTGATTATGATGCTAATATAACCACACTTTAATAAAAACCTTGTTTGAGAACCATTCTAAAAGTGCAACAAACCCTAAAGAAATCTTTACAACTCATACATCCTAAATCATCGAGGTTAGGTTACGCTCGGGACGATTGCATCTCATACTATGCATTATAGCATCTTTGCCAGTTCTTTAAACATTGTCCTTACCGGACAATGATGGTATTTCAGAATTTGGAGTTCTCACGTATCGAAGCTTTTGCTCGCATAATCTTGCGATCAAGAAAGGCAAGTTCATCGCTTGCTCATGTCATTTGATTATTTTTATCAAATTATATGCAAAGTACTATACTTATCACTCCTGCATTGAAAAGCAAAGTATTATTTTACAATTATGAATATGACTATGTGGTGGGCAATGGAACCATGGTATGTGTTGATATGGTGGAGGTTCCATTGCACGGGTACTATTCATCTAGGACTAAGTACCAATGCCGTCCAGGTGATTCTAGCGCCGTACATATCGCGTTAACCATAAGATCTATAATGGCTGCGGGGAAGTCAGCTGTATCTTTTCCCTCCCGCACGCCAACGGACTTGATAGAGCCTCGGCGGGGTGCTGGAGGCACTGCCGTAGGTTGGGATAGCCTTTAAAATCCCCATCCGGACGTTTGGATGAGAGGCTCTACCGTCTATGAAGGATTGTCCGACGTACACCGTGGGTAAAGCCGTATGATCGGGAGATGTCTACCGGGGGTGTACGGATGGACAAAAGGGTGGGTTTGCGGTGGTCGCGGAGAAGGCGGTGTGGACTTGGTTCTTATACCCGACCTCACACCAAAGGAAGTGTGGACGGTGCCGGCTGCCTGGTTGGCAACAAGGTTAAGTTCTCTTATGGGAAAAGTAACGCACCTCTGCGGAGGATACCGAATTGTGACTCGTCACTCCTCGTTCCGGGAAGGAACCGCGAACGCGGCAGAAAGGAACTCCATGAAGTTCTAGTCAACTCGTGAAGACCGACGGGCATAGTTTTCAGAATAAAATAAACCTTTTGAAGAAATGATTATGAAAACTTGCATTCGCCTATGACTTTCTGGTCTGTGGCTGTAGCTAGTGCATGATACACCTATTTCCCTAATATGAACTTGCTGAGTACGCTCGTACTCATCCCACTCTTAAATCCCCTGCTTAGCTATGGAGGCACCGGAGGAGGAACTACTGTGGAACTCGAAGACAAAGGAGTCAACTGCAACAAGATGAAGAATCCAAGCAAAGAAGTCAATGGAGTCAACTTCTGCATCAGCTGAAGTGGAAACTTAGACTAGTAATAGAAGGGAACATTTCCCTAATCTTAGCACCTAAGTAGCTAGAATTCTATAGCAAGCCTAGTATCTCTGGAGATAGTGTTAGCAATAAGTTAGATTACGAGTCGTTCTTCTGGAGCTTTATTTGAAGTTTTACCTCACTGTAAAGTAGGAGGCTGTGTTGATCTTACGTAAACAGCTTGTGTATCCTTCTATAGACATACCTTGGACTCGCATATGTTTCTGTTGTACCACTCTGAGGGATGTAATATGAGTGGAACGGTGTTTCGCTTGTGTTATGTCAACGACTTGTGTACTACACCATGCAGTGGTACGCTGGGTCACCACAGCTGGTATCAGAGCAAATGCTTTGACCCTAGGATTAAAACCCTTTAAAGGAGACCTATAGGTTTGGTAGTGTCTATAGGAAGAAGTCTTAGCTAAGCCAACTATGCTAAACCAATTATTCTTTTGACTTGAGATGGGTATTCACTTGAGAATAATCCTGACACACTTGAGTCAATCTTTCTTATCTATCTTTCTTAAGTAGAGTTAGTTAGTTATCTTACTTTATTCCCAAGTAACTAGAACACCATTGGAGCTTAAGATAATGGGTGTTAGTAGATCACGGTTGGTATACAATACATGGTAGTCCAAAGAGAGGATACAACCATAAGGAAGATATCCTATTGGAAGAAGTATACCAATGTTTAAGTAAAAGTCATTTAAAATACCAAATGACTCGGTATTAAGTGTTGTAAATAAGTTATATAAAGTAGTATATACCTATGATGAGTCAATCATAGGAGGTAAGGAAGAGTGATAGGAACCATATAAGTCTACTTTTCATGGTAAAGTTGGTAATCATATATGATTCAATTGAGAGTCATGATGTGATAGAGTAGAACATCATAAGTATGATAACAAAAGTATGATAGGAGTAGGATTTAAGGAATAGTTCGAAAGCTTAGGCCTTAAAATCCTACTAACGGTACTAAGTATATTAGAACCATAGTCCTTAATTTAAAGAAGGCTTATTTAGAGCATATGACATATAGAAATCCTAGAGTTATAGGTGGTATATTCTAAACAATCATGTGTTTAGAGTAGACATGTTAGAACTAATTGTATTATAGGAAGTAGTCCTCAATAGCACATATATATGGTATCCTATTTTGTTAGTACTTGCAAAGAAGACTAGGTTAACTTCAACTATCCCAAGCCATTTTGTTTCAAGTTTGTCTCATTGCAAATGTGCAATTAAGATAAATGTTGAGACAAATAGTAGAAATTCACGTATTTGTGCTAAGTATCACAACCTAAACCTATCTTATGTGGTGTTATATACTACACATCCGAGCCCGATGTTTAGGGATGTCTTACCCAACTATTATATTCAGGCATATAAGGATGTGTATTATAAGCACAAAGCTGGATTTTCTTGGATTTTATTGGATTTTCATTGTTTGACTAGATCCATACATGAAGTTTGACTTTGATATGCAAATGCATGTTGCAATATCAAGCTCTTACTTGATGTTATAGGTCTAGAGGGTAAAGGTGTTCGTGTGAGGAAGTGACGAATTCTGAAGATTTTTGAAGACAAGATGAAGGTTCACTGGAAGAAAGAAGTCAAATTGTGGGAAGCAACCACAATACTCTAAAGGAAGGACCAATCCAAACTCATTTCTATCCTTAATCAAGGAATACTTCAACATGAAAGTATCAGGAAAGTGAGAAAATAGTGAATATGAAGCAGTAGAAGTGGAGCCATATTCATTATGAAAGAAGGGAATGCAAGTGAAGTCACTTACAATACTATTTTCATAGTGTCAACAAGTGGTTATCTTGCAAAACAAACCTTAGAAGAAGGAAAATAGACAAGTGAAGTCGCAGCTGGTATCATCAGACCGCAGCTGATATAGGATAATCATGAAGAGAAAGTATGTGAAGTGAGGTATATCTTAACTAAAACTATAAAAGTAGCCACAACTCGTGTGTCCCCAGCTAGCTAGCACGACCGCTTCGTGCAAGAGTTTCGTTTCGTTTCGTTTGCTTCTTTCCGTTCGTACTTGACCACGTCCGGTAGCTGGGTCCAGGAATTAGGCAGGCAATCACTCCGCTGCTGCTACGTTGAGAGCGATCGTATCCGTATCCATGAACCATTCCATTTCCACGGCACCGCGTGCCCAGCCGCCGGTGGCCATTTCACTCGGTTCCCATAGCTTGATTAGTGAGGTCGATGACGGAGTAGGGCTGGGTTTTAGTAAGTAGATCTGGTAAATTCAGGTGCTGTCATGCTCTGCCGCCGAATTTGAGGTCGCTGTTGCCGACCGGCGGTCCGTTTCCTGCCAAACCTCTGACCAGCAGACACTGCAAATCTTATATTGGCACCGGATGGATTGCATGGAGTGGCATTACTGAGCCTGGGCACAGTTTGTTCTCTTTGGTCAAATCGAACTTAGCAAATTTCACGCGTTTAAGTTTTTTTTTTTTTTTTTTTTTTTTGCAAAGAATGATCATCATGGAGGTAATATGTATGTACAAACTCACCCCTATATATTTCGTGCAGAAAGCATACGACTACTTGTATTGGCGACCTGTGCAAAGTTCAGAAAATGAGTTTCCGTATAAAATGTGGTGCAAGTTTCGTGACATGTCGCGCATAATCCATTTTCTGGCTTTCGCATGGGTCCCAAATGATCATACCAATTTTGTGAAAATTAACAACGTACGGTAGGTTTCTACAACGTACATGCATGATTCTTTTTGTACTGTTTCTTCACATATAAATAAATTTGACTCTCTGGTCCAATTATACGATATAAAAGTCTGCAAGTACATGACACATGCAATGTGTGATATTTCAGGTCGACTCCACCTAGAAGCTATCAGCGATAGCAAATGGCCACAAAAGCTAGTCTTGAACTTAGGGTAGTCAAGGAGCTCCTTCACCTCCCTCGTCGCTTCAAGTCTCGGACTCTTCGGGTAAAAACCTAAACTCCAGCTTTGGCCGGAGTGGGCGTCGGCAGCGTCATCGTCGCTTCCCCCTTGGGGGCGTCGCCTTGGAGGCTAGTACTCCACCACTCTACGTTGGCTTGCTTTGCTTGGCTTATTCTTTGTCGGCCAGGTGTGTGCATGGTCTCGGGACCGGTGTGGAAGCCGAAGCGGCAGCTCCGGGAATTCGTCTACATTCATGGTGATGCCTCTGGTCGTTTGGGTGGTAGAGGCGTCGACTCGGCTGGTGTGTGGCCCTGGGGCCAGCGTGGAAGCTGGAGATGCGGCTCCGAAACTCGTCTGCATTTGTGTGGTTGCCTCTGGACGGTTGGGTGGCGAAGGCGTCGACACGATTGGTGCGCGATCTCGGGATCGGCGTGGACGCCGGAGTGGCGGCTCTGGGCTTCCGGCATTGTGCTGCTTGCGTGGCTTTCGTCGCCGTGCTACTAGGCATTGGCTCTGGCCACTTGGGTGGCAGTGCCATCGGTCTCGCTGGGGTGCGGTCTTGGGACCGGTGTGTGTGGGTTGCAGTTGTTCGGATGTCGGAGCGGCGGCTCCGGAAGCGGTTGTCTAGCTCTAGGGTGTCACCTTTCCCTCTTGGGCGGAAGAGTCGTCGGCTCGTTTGGTGCGCGGTCTCAGAACCGGCGTGTTGCGTTGTGTTGTTCGGTTTTCGGCCAGTTTACATATTTGGTGATTTTCCCTCTTCTTAATGAAAATGCAGAGCTCCTGCGGGTTGCTCCAAAAAAACTTAGGGGTAGTGTTAAGAGTCATTTGTATCATTTGTCATCCTTGTTACTCTATTTTTTTTCTTAGATTCATGCTAAAGGAACAAATTGGGCTTCTTGTGTTTTTTTTTGTCTTACATACATTCTGAAAACTAAACACATGATTAAAACACTAGATCAACCGATAATAGCATCATCTATACATAATCAGATCAACCATCTACAACATATATGTCATGATACACAAATATAAGGTGAACATGGTGGCAAAACTACCTTTTAGAAGAACCCACCAAGAGCTCACTCACACTACTATGGCACCAGAAAGTCAACCTGCCTTATTACACCACCTCCCCTCTCCCCCCTCCCCTACCCTCTTTCTCTCTCCCTCCCTCCCCCTCCCCCTCTCTCTCGGTGCTTGTCGTCATCCTAACAGACACCTCATCTTTTGGCGTATTTGTCTTCGTAGATGGCTTGCCTCCAAACCCACAAATCGTCACTCTTTGTTCACTTATGGCTTACCTACCGATCAATCTTACGGTTGATGAATTGAATCCAGTTGTCATTAAATGCCATCTATCTATCTATCTCGCTCTCTCTTTGCGGTTGTCGTCATCCTAGCAGGCACCTCATCTCTTGGCGTTTCTGTCTTTGTAGATGGTTTGCCTCCAAACCCGTGAATTGCCGCTCTTTGTTCACTTATGCCTTACCTACCGATCTATCTCAGGGCCGATGAATTGGATCCAGTTGTCATTAAATGTCAGCTATTTGAGGCACATTGCAAATATCCTTAGCTATAGCATATGTATAGTTTTTTTTATTATTATCTTAGCTTTAGAAGTTGAGATGTACTTGTAAATTATTTTTATCTAAGTTAACATGTATCATTAACTTGTAAAAGAGAAAACATATCATGTATAATTGTAGTTGGGCATGGGCAGCCCCGACCAGACCCGAAAATCCCAAACATGCTAGGTCGGGCTTGCATGTCGGGTCGAGATCGTGCCTGAATCTTGAGCCCAAACGTCGGGCAGGGCCAGGCTCAGGCCTACAAAACATGTATTTTAGGCAAGAGTCGGGCCGGGCTTGGGCTTGATTTCTAGACTTGATAGTCACGACGGGCTGGGCTTGAGCCTTCATTTTTAGCTTTGGGTTTTTTAGGCCCGACCCAAGTTTTTCCCTGCAAACCGCCTATATTGTTTTTTGTGATGAAATAATTTTTTGGAGAAAAATGGAGGATTGCAACCATAAGAAAAAAACTTATCTGTAAAGTTTGAATAATAGGATGGCACCAAGAAAATTTATTTAGAACTATTTATACCTATTTAGATTAGATACTTTGAAATCATAAGCCTTTATTTAATACTTAATATTCAACATGATAGGGGTTTCTTTAATATTTAGTGGAGGAAACTAAATGTGGCATCAAAATTCTTTTGTGTTTCACATCCTTCTCTTTAATCAAGTACATCTCATCTAAAAAAATATCTTCAAGGCCTTTTCTTAGTAACCATTTGTTCTTTTATTTATACAATATTCAATGCCATGACATTCTAATTATGTGAATATTCTCTTTCTACTATTTTAGATCAACCTTGTGTATTATAGTAGTAGTCAAACAATCTAAACACAATTTTAGAAGTCAATCAATAAATAAATTCTAAATAACCAAAACAAAAACTAGCTTCAAAAGGGAGGCAGAAACCAGTCGTTCTGGCTGCATCCACCGACAGAGGCCGTCTCCTCCCTTAAACACCCAAGCTCACACGGCTCCGCTCCGAGCCCAAACCAAACCAATTCAACCGCGACCCAACCCCACCCGCCATTCCCACCACCACCGCCGCCCGCCTCCCTCAGATCCACCCGCGCTCGCGCCGCAGCCGCGATGACGGCCAAGGGCGGCGCCTCGCCGTCGCCAGGCGGCGCGGGGGCGGCGGCCAACGGCCGCTTCTTCACCGTCGGGCTCGTCACCGCCTGGTACTCCTCCAACATCGGCGTGCTCCTGCTCAACAAGTACCTGCTCAGCAACTACGGCTTCAAGTACCCCATCTTCCTCACCATGTGCCACATGTCCGCCTGCGCGCTCCTCTCCTACGCCGCCATCGCCTGGCTCCGGATCGTGCCCATGCAGCTCGTGCGCTCCCGCGTCCAGCTCGCCAAGATCTCCGCGCTCAGCCTCGTCTTCTGCGGCTCCGTCGTCTCCGGGAACGTCTCGCTCCGCTACCTGCCCGTGTCCTTCAACCAGGCCGTCGGCGCCACCACGCCCTTCTTCACCGCCGTGTTCGCGTACATCATGACCGTCAAGCGCGAGTCCTGGATCACCTACCTCACCCTCGTACCCGTCGTCACCGGCGTCGTCATCGCCAGCGGAGTAAGCTTTTTTTACCTGTTATTCCCTCTCTACATCGCCTGTTTTTTTTGATAGATCTGATGGTGCTGGCGTCGGATCTGACCGGAATTCCGGTTCGTCCAGCTCGAGGAGATTCAGGACTCTAGGCAGACGGAGATCTAGTCTAGCTTCATCATGTCTACGTAGTGTGTATGTCTAATTAGAATCGGGGTAGGTCGCTCTGTCTGACTCCGCTGAGCACTCTGTGGGACATGGCGATGATTTGTCCATTGGGATTTTGCGGATGATGAGTTGGGGCAGTAGTTCGCCTCATGTCAAGTCATCTTTTGAAAAGCTGTTTGATTGGCTACGACTGTAATCAAGTTGATTGATTGTTTGTTTGCATGATTATACAGTCATTGGGTGGATTGGGTTCTGAGGAAATCTAGTTTTCTCTTGCGTAGAACTCGTGTAGTAGCAGGATGTTAGAATTCGATTAAAGTGGTAGGTGGCTCCGCCGAGTCCATTGAGCGTCCTATGACGGACGGTGATGATTCCTCCATTAGGATTTTGCGGATGATGAGTTGCTCAGTACTTCGTCTCATGTCAAGGCATCTTTTAACAGCTGTTCGATTGGAGCCGGTTGATAGATCGTTTGTTTGCATGATCACACAGATGGTTTCCTGAGGAGATCTGTTAGTCTCCAAGTTGTCCTTTCCTCATTAAGTTGTAGGAAAAGCTCACATTTATTTGTATCTTAAACTATTAGTTTATCTTTGGAGCTGGAAAAACCCTGGTTTTGATTCTCATCAAAATACGATTTGTATGCTCATGCTATATACCATCGTTAATCTTGACATGTAGTATTTCGTATTTATTGCTAAGTTGATCCCTTTGGGGTAGATACTGCATTACGTTGCTTTCATAACATGCAATTCAACAGCCTAGGTCAGTTAATTGTGGGAGGATTGCCTAGTGCACTACAGTTCGTAAGATTAGGACTTGCATTTATTTTCTCAAGTTAGCAAACTGTTGCTGTTCTTACAGTATATTAGATAGTTTTTGTGAAAACTATGACTTATATGAGTTGGGCAGTTGTTCTCCTCATGTCAAGGCATCATTTAGAAGTTGTTTCACTGCCTAGGTGAGTAATCTAGTTGAGTGATTGTTTGCATGACCACACGGTCATTAGGGGGATGGGTCCTGAGGAAGTCTACTTTGTTCTTCTGTAGAACTCCACAGCGAAATCTTTAGTCTCCAAGTTGTCCTTTTGTCATATAGTAGTAGGAATAACTCACATTTAATCTCCCCGCAAAAAAAAAAAAAACTCAACAGTGGAAACTTGGTCTCCAAATTGTCCTTTTGTCATATAGTAGTAGGAATAACTCACATTTGTTTGTATCCAACTTATTCGTTATTCATTGGAGCTGGCAATACCCTTTGATTTTGTTTGACTTGAAAATAACATTTTGATGCTCATGATATATAGCGATTATCCCGACATGGAATATTTGCTGTTCTTCCATTAGAAATTCTGGTACTATTTGTGCAATTGCTAAGTTGATCCCTTTGAGGTACATACTGCATTATGTAGCTTTCTTAATGTCCAATGCAGCATCTAGGTCAGTTAATTGTGGGATAATGGTTAGTGGCATTTCTAGTATATGACTTGCATTTATTTTTCTCTGTGTTAGCAAACTTTTCTTCTTTGCACCCTATTACAGAGATGTCAGATTTTGCATGTTTTCTTATAAACTAATATGGCACAATTCGAATCTACAGAGCGAGCCTAGCTTTCATCTGTTTGGATTCATCATGTGCATTGGAGCCACTGCTGCAAGGGCATTGAAGACGGTGCTGCAAGGAATTCTTCTGTCTTCTGAAGGGTAATTATTTTTTCTCTGTATTTGTGTATGCATTATTGCTTGCTTTCAGATTCAGATATTTCTGTTGGTTTGGGTGTTGTATATATACTTCCAGGGTTTCTGTTCTTTGGTCATTCTTGACTCTTTACTATTCTGCCATCTTGCAGGGAGAAGCTTAATTCTATGAATCTGCTCTTGTACATGGCTCCAGTTGCTGTTATTCTCTTGCTTCCTGCTACTCTCTTTATGGAGGATAATGTTGTTGGCGTTACAATTGAACTGGCGAAAAAGGATTTCACCATTGTTTGGTTGTTGTTATTTAACTCTTGCTTGGCATATTTCGTCAACTTGACCAATTTCTTGGTGACCAAACATACTAGTGCATTGACTCTACAGGTATGTCTCACTTTAAATCCCTTATTGTTCATAAGGTGCTGGAGCATAGTTTAGCAATGTGCCCACGAAGTTGTTTTACATGTGGTCTTCATGCCAAAATCAATATGTTTAACCTTACCACCTTGTAGACTTCGTTAATAATCAGTTCATGACCCTGCATTATTTACATCCACAGCAGCGAGTATGGCTTTTAAATGGTTTACTGTACCTTTTGAGATAACACAGAGAATGGGATAAAAAACTTACTTCGAAATATGGGTGTAGATAAGATGCCGATGATAATAACTTTTCAACCCTACTCAGTTATTGAGCTTGCGAATATGTTGTGAGTGTTATAGTACCTTTAAAGTTTCTAATAACTCCAGTGGGCCACCTAACTTCAAGTTAGTAACTTTTTTTTTATGTGGACTAATGTCCCACTGTCAACGTACAGCAAGCATATTGGCATGATCGACAAGTAGTATGTCAATGGCCTTAAGGAACAACAATTTACAGGTCTTCCTGTCAAGCAAAGGAGTGTTTGGATAATGGGTATTGTTTTGAGGAACTTTAGAATGTAGTTTAAACTTAAAGTAAATACCAAATCCATCTAAAGAAATATCTTTAATCCAAACACTTCCTCATCATGCTGAACTCCTATTATTGTGGCTGTGGTCCGCAACCCGCTTGATAATCCAGTTTGAAAATGCAACGCAAGTGTCTTGTGGAATTCGTATTGGCTCTATGATATTAAAATGCTGAAGTATATGTATTCATCTGCATCTGACAAAAATTAGAAAATATCAGGACCGCTGTATTCTGATGATTTTAATGCATATCATTTGGTGAACTATGTTTTGGCTGTTAAGTTTCTGTTCATGCGACTGTCTTAGTTCATCCAACAAGTAGACACTAAATCTTTGGTTTTCAGCAATCGAGTGATTCAACAATGTAACATATCCATGCTTCTTTCCAGGTCCTTGGTAATGCAAAAGGTGCTGTGGCAGTTGTGGTCTCAATTCTGATATTCAAGAATCCTGTGTCTATAACCGGAATGCTTGGTTACACTCTCACAGTTATAGGAGTGATTCTTTACAGTGAATCCAAGAAGCGTAGCAAACCCTAAGTGCCCCAGAAAACCGTACATATGGCCGTCCTTTCTCAGTATGGTCGGTGCCTCAGAGCTAATATATTATGGAGAACTACATCTGGGGCGATTGCAACAGATCCTGCGCTTTGTATGGAGCCTTATTGGATAACAAGGACAGAGAAGTCCAATAATACATGTAGTTTTCCCTTGGACCTGAGAGGCCGTTTTGTTTCGCTAATGGAGGTGATCAATAGAATACAATTTTTTGCGTTTAGTGATTGTGGGTTGTGGCTCACACTGGCCAGCATTGGTTAATACGTTTAGTTATCGGAAATTGTTTTCCGTCATTCATCAGTTATTGTAAGTTCATGACTCCCCCAGTTTTCTTTCTTCTTCTGAAGATTGCCTGTACCAAACTTTGCCAAGTAAACTCCTAATATATTATGACACCGAATTTAGTCACACAACATTTCTTTCTACTTCCTACAGATAACTATTGTCAATTGTTTTGTTCTATGCCTTATGGATTTTTTTTTCTAGGTGCACACCAAAAAGGCAAATCCTTAAGCCTGCCATTTTGTTATAATGTTATCTACTTGTATTCTGTTTAATTCTCTTGGATGTGGCATTTTGTTCATGCGAGTTCAGACTAGGACCTTGTTTACAGTAATAATAACGTGAAATCATTGCAATCAAATGTATTGAACTTCTTATTCTGGTGAAATATGTCGCTTTATGTCGCTTGCTTACGTACTTTGCTGGACATGACACACTTATTCATCTTTAGACTTCTCTGTAAGTACTCCAAGTTAATGCTTCCCCAGTAAGGTATTTTTGTGGAGATTGTGCGAGCATATAACAGTGCTTGTCAAATCGCACTACGAATTTAGTACTACATACAGCTGAGCATTTTCTCCCTGTTAACGTAGGATGTTTAGCACATAAGAGCGAATGAGGCTGTTCATTTTAACATTGCTCTGTATACCGACATTTTGTACACGTTGAAGGTTCTTCCCAAGTTAATCAGTTTGCTGATAGCAAGAATTGTAGGTCGAGATAACATGTGAGTTCTTGGAACACCTGCAGTTTGTACTCTGAGAACCTCGCTCATAGTTGTATGTTCACAGTGGAGATACTAAATGAACATCATGTAGGCAGCGCACTGGTGTGAGATACTAACTCATTGAGCGCATACATACGAAACATACGGTTTCTCACGGCAAAGGGAGATCAACTCAAGAGAATGACGACAGATTACGACGATTTTTATTCAGGTTTCACTGTCCCCTGCAGCGATCGGACTAGAGACACTTTGAAAAAGGAAGGGGTTTACCGTTGAAAATACGTTGGTAAACGAGAGAGAGCGACTAATTGAATGTTTGTTACAGACTTTGCTGGGCGCGCGCCCACCCCATGGGCGCACGCGGCGGAGTTAGATGGAATTGAACGAATGTAATCGGCGGCAAGGCAGGCTGGACGAGCCCGTTTCTTCTTGTGCATCCAGCTTGCTTGTTATAATCATCTTCAGACAGATAGTAGATCGAGCACCTTAATTTGGCCCCCGCCTTTTAATTCTTGCGCACTGCGGACAACGGACGTCACCGTGCCTTCAGCTGCACCCAGCCACCTGCTCCACTGAATGTACATGTACGGCCACAGGTTAGATTGGATCTTGCCAGCTTTGCTGGAACAAAAGTTAATGAAGATGCTGCTAAGCCGTAATAATGCTGTCTAACAGGACATGTCTCTTCTGGTGGATTTAGCCCTATATCTATGATACTATATGATCTAGGAATATAACTAGTTCATAGAAATTGTGGCTGCATCTTAGATTTCAATCTAGAAACAGTGGTAATGAATTGTAATGCTAATGATCCTGGTAAGCAAAGAACCGTACCTTTGGGAGGCACCATGACGGGGGGTTTGGAGATGATGGCGGGCACGGTGGGGATGGCGGCGGCGGAGACCGGCGGGAAGAAGTGCGCGGCCGGCACGCCGAGGCCCTGCGATCCGTGGTACTGATAGTGGTAGTAGGGGTAGACGGGCATCATGCCGCCGTTGTGAGCGATCATGCCTCCCTGCGCCGCCGCCGGGTACGAGAAGTGCCCCTGCGGCTGCATGTATGCCCCGCCGGCGCCGGGCGCCGCTGCCCCGTGGCCTAGCTTCTGCTAATTCAAATGGAAGCTTTGTTAATTCTCGATCCATGAACTGACATTGCAGTAACAATTCGATGCAGAGATCCTTTTTTTTTTTTGAGAAACCGATGCAGAGATCCTTTTTTTTTTGAGAAACCGATGCAGAGATCCTTGAGACGGTAAGGTAAGGTGATTTAATTACCGCGTTGTAGCCCATGTCTGTGACGTAGTTCGGCGAGTACCTGAAGCAAACCAGTCATGCATCCCACTTAGTATAATCCTTTTTTTTTGAAATACCACTTAGTATAATCACGCTAATGACACTGTAAAAACAGGATGAGGAAAGGTAGATCGTGCAGCCCAATTGTTAATTTTCTTTTCTTTTGGGTGATCTCTTTTTTTTTTCTGGTGCCGTGCAGGCGAGCACGTGGGCACGTGAGAGCACGACGAGGCAAGCTGGCCGGGCGGCACGGTCCGGTCCAGGTTCCAGCCTGTCCCTGTGCTCCGCTTGTCGCGTCTTGTGCTGCCACGCATGTGCCCACACGCTGGCTGCCTGGTCCTGACCGGCGGGGACCACGTCCTGACCTCGCCGCCCGCGCTAGCGACAGCGGGACAGGCGCCGGTAACGGTCGCCGGTCGGGCGCGCCGCCCGCTGCCGGACAAGAATCCTCGTACGACTACAGGGAATTCACGCGGGGCGCTCGAGGCGCCGGCCGTTCGTCCAAAAAACATTGTCTGGTGAGCCAGGGAGAGGGTGTAGCGAGGCTTACCCGTAGTTGGCGGCGGCGGGGTAGAAGGGGAGCACGCCGTGGTACTGCTGGTGGGCGGCGTAGTGCGCGGCCTGCGGCGGCGGCGGCGTGGTGGAGGGGTGGTAGTACCACGGCACCGGCGAGACGCCCCTGGACCCCACCGCGATGGCTGCGTGCGACAACACGTGATCGGTCGTCAGTACGCGCACGTTGGATGCAGTAACTCGCCAGTGCATGATTGACTGTAGATCGAGTTGAAATGTACCTGGCGCGGGCTGGTGGTGCGGGGAGGGGAGCGCGGGCATGTGGTGCGGCGCCGGGGTGGTCGGCGGCGAGGGGCGGAGCAGGTGCGGCGGCGGCGGCTGGGCGCGTGGCTTGGCGCCGAGCGAGGCGAGGTTGCAGTTGGCGCGACGGCCGTTGATGACCGGCGTGCCGTCCTCGCACGCCTTCTTCGCCGCCTCCGCCTCCTTGAACGTCACCTGCTCGTTGTTAAGTTACCGCCGCGTCAGAACTCAGAAGCTAGATAGAATGGCACAACTCATGGTGCGTGGTGGGATCTCGGGAGCTTACGAATCCGTATCCCTTGGATCGGCCGGTGAGCTTGTCGGAGATGATGACGGCCTCGAGGATGTCGCCGAAGCGGTCGAAGTGCTCACGGAGGGTGTCCTTGTGCGTCTCCCACGCCAGCCCGCCCACGAACACCTTGGTCAGCGTCGTGTCCCCGAACACCGCCGCCGCCGGCTGCGCGCCCAGCATCGTCATCGCCGCCGGATTCGACGCGCTTGCTACCTCCCTTGCTGCCTACGTGCCGACCTCGACGAGACTGCGCGCGCGGAGAGATGAGTGAATGAATGGAGATGCACGACGGGCGGGCGACTGCTGGCGAGGAGGCTGGCCGATGGTTTTATATAGACTGGACTGGAGTGGAGAGTTTATACGTAATTCCGTTGGAGGGGAGAGGGGGAGAGGGTGGTGGTGGTTGGGTGTGTGTGGGTGGATAACGGAAACAGGCGCGCTGCTCCTCCTCTGTCGGACTGGTCCACTGCTCCTCCTCTAGCCTGGCACCTCGGTCTCTGTGCCCCTCGGCCTGGCTCTGGGTCCACATTGCAGCCGTGCCACCCTCGCGTAGTACGTCACCTCTCTTAACAGTCCGTCAGTGACTCAGTGTAACGAACGCACAGAAAAAGCCTGACTGTCTTCTCTCTATATCTAGTGTATGATAGAGCATCTCCACCGGCAGCCCCAAATAGGAGGGGCGCCGGTACTGTTGTATGGGGGCGCCAGTACAACATTCTCTATTTGGGGATACTGCTCCCACACCGGCGTCCTCATTTGCTAGTCCCGATATATTTTGAAAATCAAATTCAAATGTTGAAAACGATATTCATACGAAGTTCAAACGTAATTTGTAAAAATTTAACGCGAATTCAAACTAAAAACTAAAAAAACCATCTAGCGGTGCTAGGAGTCGAAGGCGCTGAAGTCCAGGTCGTCGCCGCTGGACGACCCGAAGGACCAGATGTCGACGTCAGCGGCCTCCTCCTCGTCGGCCTTCTCCTCCTTTGGCGTCGGCAGCTCGGATGGTCCGGCGAGGTCGACGTAGTTGGCGCCGTGGTCCCTGGCGGACCACACCGCCGCATGCCGCGGGTCGATCGCGATGTGACGGTAGTCTTCGTCGACGGAGCGGCCGACAATGTACTGTAGGGCTAGGAACTCCTCCTCGTCGTCGTCGCCAAGGAGGGCCGACTGCGCCTCGGCCTACTTCTCCCACCATTGCTTCTTCGCCGGCGGAAATGGTGGCGAGGCATCCTCCTCCTTGACGTGGGAGCGGTGGCCCTGTTAGGCGCGGCGGCAGATGGAGGTGCGGCCGGTGGGGAAGAGGGCCGGGGGCGGAGGAAGAAGACCGGCGGCGGCCGGCGCGGCGGCAGCAGCCGGCGGAGGAGAGAGGCGGCCGGCGGCGGAACAAGCCAAAAAACGCACGCACGGACTAGAAGAAAAAGAGGATCAAAATTTGCTCTGATACCATGTTAGGGCAATATGCTTGTTGTATTACTGATGACCCACAAGTATAGGGGATCGCAACAGTCTTCGAGGGAAGTAAAACCCAAATTTATTGATTCGACACAAGGGGAGGTAAAGAATACTTATAAGGCTTAACAACTGAGTTGTCAATTCATCTGCACCTGGAAACAGACTTGCTCGCAAGAGTTTATCGAGTAATGCGATTTTATAGCGATGAGCGGTAGTGAAATAATAGCAACAGAGTAACAAAGACAGCGAGTAGTGATTTTAGTAAACGAGCGAGGATTAAAAATACTGTAGGCACGGGGACGGATGACGGGCGTTGCATGGATGAGAGAAACTCATGTAACAATCATAGCAGGGCATTTGTAGATAATAATAAAACGGTGTCCAAGTACTAATCAATCAATAGGCATGTGTTCCAATTATAGTCGTACGTGCTCGCAATGAGAAACTTGCACAACATCTTTTGTCCTACCAGCCGGTGGCAGCCGGGCCTCAAGGGAAACTACTCGGATATTAAGGTACTCCTTTTAATAGAGTACCGGAGCAAAGCATTAACACTCCGTGAACACATGTGATCCTCACATCGCTACCATTCCCTCCGGTTGTCCCGATTTATGTCACTTCGGGGCCATTGGTTCCGGACAGCGACATGTGTATACAACTTGCAGGTAAGACCATAAACAATGAATATCATGATGAAATAATAACATGTTCAGATCTGAGATCATGGCACTCGGGCCCTAGTGACAAGCATTAAGCATAAAAAGTTGCAACAATATCATAAAAGTACCATCTACGGACACTAGGCACTATGCCCTAACAATCTTATGCTATTACATGACCAATCTCATCCAATCCCTACCATCCCCTTCGGCCTACAGCGGGAAATTACTCACACATGGATGGGGGAAACATGGCTGGTTGATGGAGAGGCGTTGGCGGTGATGGCGGTGATGATCTCCTCCAATTCCCCGTCCCGGCGGAGTGCCAGAACGGAGACTTCTGGCTCCCGAGACGGAGTTTCGCGATGTGGCGGCGTTCGGAGGGTTTACGGCGACTTCGACTTCTCCCCGTGCGTTTTTAGGTCGAGGCGAATAAGTAGTCCGAAGGGGGCGTCGGAGGCCAGCCGAGGGGCCACACCACATGGCCGCGCGGCCCCCCGGGCCGCGCCGCCATGTGGTGTGGGGCCCTCGGGCCTCCACTTCAATTGTCCTTGTGGCTCCGTCGTATTCCGGGAAAATAGGCCCTTTCGTCAAAATCCCGAGGTTTTTCCCGAAAGTTGGATTTACGCACAAAAACGAGACACCGTAACGATTCTGCTGAAAACAGCGTTAGTCCGTGTTAGTTGCATCCAAAATACACAAATTAGAGGCAAAACAATAGCAAAAGTGTTCGGGAAAGTAGATACGTTTTGGACGTATCAACTCCCCCCAAGCTTAGCTTATTGCTTGTCCTCAAGCAATTCGGTTAACAACCGAGCGATAAAAGAACTTTCACGAACACATTTGCTCATATGATGTATATATTCTCATGATATGGCTAATACTTGAGCAGTTCATAATAAGGTACATGCAAATAAGATCATCTAACGAGCTATGTCAATCATGAAGAGGTACCAACAATTAATAATAAGCATCATGAATCATGTATATAAGCAGGATTGCAATGTTCATAAGAGAGTATGATAAAGTGGTATCTCGCTTGCTCGTATTTGATTGGCAAAACATAAATGCCCGGGCACCTCCGGAGTTCATACAAAGACTAGAAGTAGTGATTGTCAAAGACAAAAGCATCAAAGTTATACCACAATCAATCATATTTTGAGACAAGCATATTATACTAAGAATGACAGGTTGTGCTCTCAAGAAAGTGCTCAAAGAAAGGATGGAGACACAACATAAAAGTAAAAGATTGACCCTTCGCGGAGGGAAGCGGGGATTTAACATGCGCTAGAGCTTTTCATTTGTAAAGCGAGGAGTAAAATTATTTTGAGAGGTGTTTGTTGTTGTCAACGAATGGTAATGGGTACACCAACTACCTCGCCAACCGGACTCCCAAGAGCGGCTCCCATGAATTATTTGCAATTTTATGTGGCACTCCTTCCAACCTTTCTTACACAAACCATGGCTAACCGAATCCTCGGGTGCCGTCCAACAATCACATACCATGAAGGAGTGCCCTTTTAATTTAGTTTTATTATGATGATGACACTCCCCCAACCTTTGCTTACACAAGCCATGGCTAACCGAATCCTTCGGGTGCCGTCCAACAATCACAAACCATGGAGGAGTGTCTATTTAAGTTAATTAATTCGGGACTGGGAATCCCATTGCCAGCTCTTTTTGCAAAATTATTGGATAAGCGGATGTGCCACTATTCCATATGAAAGTCCGTCAAAAGTAAATGACAAGGTTGAAAGATAAACACCACATACTTCCTCATGAGCTATGAAACATTAACACAAATTAAGAAGCATTTTGAAGATTTTAAAGGTAGCGCATGAGAATTTACTTTGGAATGGTTTGAAATGCCATGCATAGGTATTTATGGTGGACACTCGGAATAACTTGGTTTTCATGTGTTTGGAGGCACGAGCAGCGTTCCCGCTCGGTACAAGTGAAGGCTAGCAAAAGACTAGGGAGCGACAAATCAAGAGAGCAATAAGCTGTCATAATCATGCTTGCGGCAAAATAAATTAACCGAGGCATAAAAGTGATACAAGAACTGCGAAGCAATGTAAATCATTGAGGCTTAATTGACTTTTGTTCAGTCATATGCATGCGTGAGCACGTGCCAAGTCGATATAAATGAATTATTCAGAGGAGGATACCACAATGCCATACTTACTTACGAATAAAACAATGCAAGCAAACATCCATGACATGCTACTCATATTAATAGATTGGAGCTAACATGAGAGATCATGAACTACTAAGCTTTCTTAAATAACATATACCTCACATTAACCAACTAAGCATGCTCACATGGATGAGTATATGTACAAAAATGAAAACAAATAGAGTTCATACCAGCCTCTCACCATAATCAGATTGTCGTAGATCATCATTATTGCCTTTTCACTTGTGTAGCTTGGATAATATGAAACGAAAACCACGCTCCAGCCACCGAAGACCATTGAACTCATGATGAACTTTACAAACCAAAGAAGAATAGCAAATATTTTTGGTGTTTTCGAATTTGAGAACGAGAACAAAAGGAAACAAACAAACAAAGCAAAATCTTTTTGGGTTTTCTTATAGCAAACTAGCAATAGCAAATAAAGCGAAACAAATGCAAGAAACCAAGATAAACAAATGGTGAAGAGAAACAACAGAAATATTTTTGGTCTTTTTATGTTTTGGGAAAGAAACAAAATGGAAACAAGAAATAGCAAACTAAAAGAAACACAGAAAAGCGAGATGGCAGAAATCTGCCAAAACCCGACCAGCAGTACAGAAATCGATTTTTACAAAAATCTTACGTTGCTCAGTTCAAAAAGTGTTCAACTAATGAAAGTTAGATAACAACCTGGGGAACATGCACAAAAATTGGCTTCGCAAAATAACGTTCTGGCTGTGCGCACAAATTTTTACGGTAACAGCCCAGAATCTGTTTTCAGGCAGCACTTCCCCAAATATCATCTTCCTCTCATTAGAAAACCACTCAAAGAGACTAAACAAGTATGTACAAGTATCCAGCAACCATAATATGCAAAGAATGAGTGATGCCGGTATACCTCCCCCCAAGCTTAGGCTTTTGGCCTAAATGGAGTTCAACCCCATCGAGGGTCTGGGTTCCACGCCGGTGGATCATACATGGAGTAATCATAATAAGGTACCGATGCAGAGGAAAAACATGGGGGCTCCTCATACCCAGCTTGTGGATGCGAAGAGCTTGCTGCATCGGATGACGAGTCAAGGTGTTCCTCGACCTCATCTGTGTTGTGTCATGCACGATGGCTTCCTCCCTCGATGTATGCGTTAACTGCACTTTCCGTGACTGACCAATCCTCCCTGGAATCAAGATTAAACAGAGAAGGTGCAAGCAATCCTACTAATTTTTCAACTTTCTTAGTCCTTGTCCAAGATTTCTTGTAAAATGTTATTCTATAATACAGGTTCCCTAAATTAGACGAACCAGAAAGAAATTCATGCTTAATCATGGAAGCTATGTCAAGTTTCTCCATGGGGAGCGGAATATCAAGATGGTGAGGTCCTACATTATGCATAGCTAATAAGCGAGAGGCGATGAGACCCCCACAAATTCCTCCCCTCTCACGGTTAGTGGCAAGTCTCGTTGGCTATCAAAGCTCCCAAGTTATAAGTCCTATTACCTTGTAATGCGGCAGCCTAGAAAGGCTAGATCCGGGATAGTCACTTTACCTCCATTCTTTCTCGCTAGAACGCACTTGGTAATGAAATAAGCGAAGTAACGAATAGCTGGGAAATGAATACTACTGATTTTACCATCATCCTCCGAGAAGCTCCTTCCATGACAAATCATCTTGAAGAGGTCCAAGAGCTCTTGCGGCGATCCCTTTATCTTCTCGCATGATCCCCATTGCGGCACTCGATTGCTCGCACAAAAATCACTGAATGGCAAGTTGACGAGCTTTATTATAAATTTTATACTTGAACCATGGGGTTAGATCGTGACCAACTGAATTTAAAATCTTGCACTACCGACATAGTCAGTTTCACATATTGGCATGGTTCCCCATCAACAAAATCATCCAATCCTGCACGAGAGATTAAATTTTGGACGTCCTGCAAGATCCCTGCACTTCTCATGAAATCCGCACACGGATAGTAAGTGGGATATACTCCTTCTTCCCGGTGAACTCTCATGCCTGTGGCACCTCCAACTCATATTGGTTGAGTTGGTGCCTACCTCCTTCCATTTTCTGAAATTTTCAACAATCAATATAAAACTTGATTTGGTGACATATAATTGAGGGGAACTACTATAGGAACTTGCTAGAGTACTAATCATGCATCAAAACTAATTTTTACCACTTAGAACAAACATGCAAGCTCACTAAACATGTTACCTACAACAGCAAAATATTCAAGATATACTCAACCAAACAAAATTCTATTTGGATAATCGAAGGAGTCACATACCGGAGAGCAAATGTGCCAAATTTCAAACGAAATCTGGCTGAGCAAAGAGATCGAAAAATCCTGAGCTCTTGAGCAAAAACGTGAGTGAGAGAAAGTTGGTTCGAGTTTTTTCGGGAGAGAGAAGATGCTGGGAGAAAGAGATGATGTAGTGGGGCAAGGAGGGGCCCACACCACATGGTGGCGCGCCCACCTCCTTGGCCGGTGTGGCACCCTGTGGTGCCCCACAGGTCATCCTCTGGTGCTCCCAGGTGCCTCATCGAAAAATAGGACCAACGGTGTAATTTTCGCAAATTTTTGAAAACTTTGAAAAATGCACATTTCTGGGTATTAAATTTATTATTACTGGCCAGGAAATTTTTTGAAATCTCAAATCAACTAAGAAACTTTGCAAATTAAAAATGCTACAGCAACTAATGCAAGTGGAGGAAGAAAGAGATGTTGTTTACCTCCTCTATGCATATAAAAGGTATTTGTTAACAAGGTTGATCAAGTCTTGCCACCAAATAAATTTTACATAGCATATGAAGAAATAAACCTCAAATCAATCATGTTACCTTGAATTGTATTGATATGGATCCAATCACAAGAGTTTGATATTCTTCTTTAGGCTCATATATAGGACAATCGATGGTTCCCACTTTGATAGTTCTCGCATTAGAAATAGTATTAACTCCACATGCTTTTTCAATCCTCTTGGGGAAATAGACGGTGTGCTCCTTATCATCAACATTGAAAGTAACCTTTCCTTTATTGCAATCGAATGAGCCCTGCGGTGTTAAGAAAAGGTCTCCCAAGAATAATAGATATATTATCGTCTTCAGGCATTTCCAACACAATAAAATCAGTTAATATCAAGCAGTTATTAGTAACTTGAACAGGAACATCCTCACATATACCAACAGGAATAGCAGTAGATTTATCAGCCATTTGCAAAGATATATCAAGTAGGTATCAACTTATCTAAGTAAAGTCTCTTATAAAGAGAAAAAGGCATAACACTAACACCGGCTCCCAAATCACATAGAGCGAGTTTTAACATAATTATTCTTAATAGAAAAAGGAATAGTAGGTATACCTGGGTCGCCCAACTTCTTTGGAACTTTGCCATTAAAAGAGTAATTAGCAAGCATAGTGGAAATTTCCTCATTGGGGATTTTCCTTTTGTTAGTAACAATATCTTTCATATACTTTGAATAAGGAGGCAATTTAATAGCATCGGTCAAAGGGATTTGCAAGAATAAAGGTTTCATCCAATCACGGAATTTATTATAGTGTTCCTCTTCCTTTGATTTTAGTTTCTTAGCAGGAAAAGGCATTTGCTTTTGCACCCAAGGTTCTCTTTCATTACCATGTTTCTCGGTAATAAAATCTTCTTTAGTATACTTTTTATTTTTAGCATGCTTTTCGGGTTCTTTTTCAACCTCTTCTTTATCGAGAGTATCATTCTTATCATTATCTTTATCATGTTCATTACCACTTTCGGTTTCAAGCATCGAAATAGAAATACTATTAGGATCATTAACGAGTTCGGAGGATTCTACAACATTCTTATGTTTCTTTTTCTTTTCTTAGATGGAGCTCTAGGTTCAATGCGTTGAGAATCTTGTTCAACTCTTTTGGGATGTCCTTCAGGATATAGAGGATCCTGGGTAGAAACACCACCTCTAGTTGTTACTTCATAAGCATGTTTTTTTCTTTAGAATTATTTCCTAGCAAGTCATTTTGCACTTTAGTGAGTTGATCAATTTGAGTTTGAACCATATGAAAATGTTTAACAAGCATCTTAACATCATTGGAGGTTCTCTCCACAATATCATGCAATTGACTAATAGCTTGAGAATTTTCCATTAGATGATTCTCTACTCTCATATTAAAATTTTCTTGCTTAACAATATAATTATCAAACTCATCTAAGCATTGTGCGAGGAGGTTTTGAATACGGAATATCTTCCCTAGTAAAGCGTTGAAAGGAATTTACCTCAATCATGGATGAAGGGGGAATTATCTCACATATATCTTCTATTGGAGGTAGATTCTTCACATCTTCGATTTAATACCTTTCTCCTTGAGAGACTTCTTGGCTTCCCTCATATCTTCATCATTCAATTTAATTAAACCCCTCTTCTTCACTATTGGCGTTGGAGTTGGTTCGAGCGTAGTCCAATCATCATAATTCCGGCCTATTTTAGCCAATAATTCTTCAGCGTCGTCCGGAGTTCTTTTCCCGAAAACACAACCAAGCACAACTATCCAGGTATGCCCTAGACTCAATGGTTAGTCCACTATAAAATATATCAAGTAAATCTTGCTTTTCCAAATCATGGTCGGCGAGCTCTAATAAGAGAGCAAAATCTTGCCCAAGCCTCGAGCAATTTCTCTTCATCTCCTTGATCAAAATTATAAACTCTCGCAAAGCGAGCATGTTGAGCACTAGCAGGAAAGTATTTCCGGAAGAAAACAAGCAAGCAATTCTTTTGGACTTTTAATAGAACTAGGTGGCAAACTATTATACCAAGTTTTAGCGTCATCCTTTAATGAGAATGGAAAAATTTTAGCAACAAAGTAAGTACGCATCTTAACATCATCAGAAAATAAGCTACTCAAAGTAGATAACTCAGTCATGTGTTCAACAAGCACTTTCTTTTTCAGTACCACAAAAAGGTGTTTTCTCAACAATAGCTATATGAGATAAATCAAGAGAAAAATCATAATCTTTATCCCTAATGTTTATATGAGATGTGGCAAATTTAGGATCAGGAGACAGTTTATATCTAACAGTATGTTCCGCAAGCAACTTTTTAATCTTTCTTGCATCAGTAGTAGCATGGAATTTTTCAATAAAATCATCATCAAGTTCCACATAATCTTCATCAAGATCATCACTAGAGTATTCAAGTTCGGGTGAATTAACGAGTGTAGTAACATCAGGAGTTTCAGCATTTTCAATTTGTCTAGACCTAGCAATTTTAGCATCTAGAAAAGTTCCAAATGAACCACTATCATCAAGCACAGCAGAAATATTATCAATATTATGAGAGTTTTCAGATTCAGCAGAAGTACCAAGCATTTGAAGCATGTGGCGGTGAAACAAGTTTATCAATCACGAGATGGTGAATCAAGAGCGACAGAGGTACTCGTAGTTGTACCTTTTCTTGTAATGGATGGTAATATGGCGACCTTAGTATCGCGAGTTTTACCCATGATGGAGAATTTGCAGCGAACAATATCAATCCAAGTGAACTTCCAAATAAAGCTATGCTCCCCGGCAACGGCGCCGTGAAAATAATCTTGATGACCCACAAGTATAGGGGATCGCAATGAGTCTTTGAGGGAAGTAAAACCCAAATTTATTGATTCGACACAAGGGGAGGTAAAGAATACTTATAAGCCTTAACAACCGAGTTGTCAATTCAGCTGCACTGGAAACGGACTTGCTCGCAAGAGTTTATCGAGTAGTAACGATTTAATAGCGATAGCGTAGTGAAATAACAGACAGCAGAGTAACAAAGACAGCGAGTAGTGATTTTAGTAAACAACGGGATTAAAAATACCGTAGGCACGGGGACGGATGACGGGCGTTGCATGGATGAGAGAAACTCATGTAACAATCATAGGAGGGCATTTGCAGATAATAATAACACGGTGTCCAAGTACTAATCAATAAATAGGCATGTGTTCCAATTATAGTCGTACGTGCTCGCAATGAGAAACTTGCACAACATCTTTTGTCCTACCGACCGGTGGCAACCGGGCCTCAAGGGAAACTATCGGATATTAAGGTACTCCTTTTAATAGAGTACTCGGAGCAAAGCATTAACACTCCGTGAACACATGTGATCCTCACATCGCTACCATTCCCCCGGTTGTCCCGATTTCGTCACTTCGGGGCCATTGGTTCCGGGACAGCGACATGTGTATACAACTTGCGAGTAAGACCATAAACAATGAATATCATGATGAAATAATAACATGTTCAGATCTGAGATCATGGCACTCGGGCCCTAGTGACAAGCATTAAGCATAACAAGTTGCAACAATATCATAAAAGTACCATCTACGGACACTAGGCACTATGCCCTAACAATCTTATGCTATTACATGACCAATCTCATCCAATCCCTACCATCCCCTTCGGCCTACAGCGGGGGAATTACTCACACATGGATGGGGGAAACATGGCTGGTTGATGGAGAGGCGTTGGCGGTGATGGCGGTGATGATCTCCTCCAATTCCCCGTCCCGCGGAGTGCCGAACGGAGACTTCGGCTCCCGAGACGGAGTTTCGCGATGTGGCGGCGTTCCGGAGGGTTTCGGCGACTTCGACTTCTCCCCGTGCGTTTTTAGGTCGAGGCGAATAAGTAGTCCGAAGGGGCGTCGGAGGCCAGCCGAGGGGGCCACACCACATGGCCGCGCGGGCCCCCCGGGCCGCGCCGCCATGTGGTGTGGGGCCCTCGGGCCTCCACTTCAATTGTCCTTCCGGCTCCGTCGCATTCTCGGGAAAATAGGCCCTTTCGTCAAAATCCCGAGGTTTTTCCCGAAAGTTGGATTTCTGCACAAAAACGAGACACCGTAATCAGCTTCGCTGAAAACAGCGTTAGTCCGTGTTAGTTGCATCCAAAATACACAAATTAGAGGCAAAACAATAGCAAAAGTGTTCTGGAAAGTAGATACGTTTTGGACGTATCAATTACCAAGGGGCCAAAGGCCACAATATATAGTACATGTACAGGTGCACATATGATGAGGACATCCCTACCTCACTACTACCTCCGTCATTACCAACTGAAGATGAACCTGCTGTGAAGCCCAAGTCCAATGAAGTCAGGATTGGACCAATGACACGAGCTCGTGCGAAGCTACTTAAACAACAGGTGAACTTGTTCCTAAACGATACCTTGATTGATGAGAACTTTATACTACCTAAGTCCTATTACTTATGTATCATCAGGTATGAAGAGGAGACAAGCATCGCACGAGGAGGAGAGGAGCAGCTGGACGTGAAGATGGACGTGAAGCTGGACAAGGAGCTGGACATGAAGATATCTCATGGACGCGCGAGGGAGGAGCGGGAGGAATGCGCGAGAGGAGAAGAAGAAGTCCAGGCCGGTCCAGCGCCCGGTCAAACCGGCCCCCACACCGGGCCGCCCGGTCCCTGGCCCGGTCGACCGGCCGCCAACCGGAGGGAGTGCATCGTACCGGTTAGAAACCGGAAACTTCGCAGTTTCCCGGTTGCCGACCGGTTGACCGGACCACCGACCGGACCGGAGGTCCACAGCCCGGTCGACCGGATTCCAGACCGGACCAGTCCGAGTCTGTCTCGACCAGATCTATTCTGGGTCGGTTTTACTTGTATTTTTTCCGACCAGAACTCGTCCCGGACGCCTATATAAGTGCCTTGGACGACCCCCTAGCTGCTTTAGACCATGTTTAAAAAAACCCTAGTTCTTAGTTGTTTGCTCTGCAAAACTATTGAATTCTCTACACCATATTGCTTGGATATTGTGTAGATCCTGTTTAAGTCTTGTGTGATCTGCTGTTCCATTGGGAATTAGACGATTCCAACTTACCGCTTCGTGGTCGGCGGCTACGTGCGCAAGTGTGTGGAGTTGCGAATATCTTGCAGGGTTGAGAGCTGTTGCATCTGGCGACAGGGACCAATCGAGAGATCTCGTTGCGTCATACAAGTTATCTTCCACTACATCGTCGTGTTTCTCCGCTGCTATCACCCCGTGAACATCATCACCACCGTTGCTTACTGAGAAGATCGGGCCACCCCATATCATCTTGGTATAAGATTTCCAGTTTTCCTCGGTAAGCCATCCACAATCCACCCCATAGTTGAGTTGTGAGTGTTTTCCTATCCAGAAAAAGCCATAAAAAGCTAGGGTTAGGGTTTGCCATAGCTTTAGATTGCACTAATTTCAAGTTTTTAGTTGCTTTTCGTAGTTGTTTTTGCGTATCTTTTCTTTCCATCTAGTATTTTAGGGTTTGAGTTTACTCTATCATCTTGTGTTCCTTTGTTATCTAGTGGTGTCAGTTTTGTTACTCCGAGTTCACATAGCGTACAGTGTGCTTGTTCCCAACCATAGACACAGCCTTTCGATATACGTGACTAGGAACTTCCCCAGAAGAGACTAGTTTTACCGCTCGACAGGCTGCTCGTTAGGGTTTTGGTGCTTTGCATATCTTGTTGGCCGTGTTATCAAGGAGTTGAGTCATACAAATCAAAAAAAAAAGAGAAAATTGAAAAGAAGCAAAAAGAGCTACATAGCTGCGTGTGTTACAAAAAAAGAAAAATAAAAAAGAAAAGAAAAGTGAAGTGCTAGTTGAATCAAGTGAAAGGCCTAAGTTTTCTTTACTGCACCCGTAGTTGAGCAATCTTGTGCCTGTCTCGTTGAGCTTGGCTAGCGTCTCTCAAGTGCATTGCAACCTTTCCTCCATATAGTTGCATTGCCTCCATTATATCGCCTTGTGTGAGTATCTTTGGTTGTCTACGGTCAGCGCTAGAGCTTGTTATTGGTGCAAATAGGTAGCCTACCTATAGCCCCACATATACCCTGCTTTGTCGTGTGATTGTTCTTATACCCTTGATATTCGCTTCGCTACTGTTGACGTCAGAAACCCCCTGGCGGGCAGAGACGGTCAACACGGTAGAGCCGGGAACAACTAGGGCTGCGGCTGGCCCCAGTCCCTCAGAGCGACGGCCCGCAAAGCCTCCTGGTCGCACGTCCGATGTTTATCACAAGGGCGTGCCACCCGACCTATACCCGGTCGGGAAGGTGTGGATGATGCCTCGCTTAGTTTCCTGTAGGGCACACACGTAAACATTAAATACGAGCCTCGATCGGCTCTCGGGTTATCCCGTGAATCGGCTCAAAGAGCCGATCCACCCATGATTCGGACGGGGTGTCCGAATATATGGTGGTCCCGCTTGATCAAGGTAAAGCTAATGAGATCCACGACGATGTAGGGTTTTCACCGCATAATCGGATCATCCTACTCACGATTGGGCCTCGCGCTCGCGCACGGTGACCGTAAGCCGATCCTAGACAGGGCCTAAAAACCAACACGAGGTTGATCCTCGGAACATCCTTTCTAGGGCTAGCAAACGCCACCCTACACGCCGCTGGATCCTCCAACCCTTTGTAAGGCCTAACTATTGCGGATGTTAAACTAATCCTTAGTGAAACAAGGAGCAACCGTAACGGATCAGATCTACTAAACTATGATCAAGCGGGTGCCGCCCCTACACCTAAGATAGGTGTAAGGGCGGCTAGATATGCAAGGGTTGCACTACGATAGCATATTATACGAAGAACAATGCTAACCCTAACATATCTAAGATAACTACGTTGCTCGCCATCAAAAAGGCTTCAGTACGAGCAACGCATGAACAACGTGGGCAGGCTTGTGCTGCCTAGATCGCAAGATGCGATCTAGGCAGCATGGTGCTTACCGGTAGAAACCCTCGAGACGAAGGAGTTGGCGATGCGCCGAGATTTGTTTGTGGTTGAACGTTGGTTGTTGTTTATTCCATAAACCCTAGGTACATATTTATAGTCCAAGTGGACTTTCTAATGTGGGCGTGCACCAAACCGTGCACGAGATAAACTCTAACTTCTAAGCTAAGATGAGATCTAATATGTTACAGATACATGGGCAGTTTAGCCCAACTTGGTAAAACAGGCCGGTTCATGTACTTCTTCCAAATAGATTCTTCACGTCCATCTCGATCGCGGCCCACCTCTGACTCGGTCAAATTCTGGTGATAACACATGCCCCCTGGTTTTGGAAATGACATTTCCAAAATCATTATGCTTCCTTTCGTCGGGTCATGTCGTGGCAGAACCGTTGCAGTATCCGTCATCATGATGCCCTACCTCCTTCTCAACTTCTCCGCGTGTCCTGGCAGTTTTTTTTTAGGCACCACTTCCTCGGAAACTGCTGTGGCATTGAACTTCCACTATATCCCTGATGGCGTGTATTTCACACGTTCGTTGGGCAACCCCAAGAGGAAGGTATGATGCGCACAACAGCAAGTTTTCCCTCAGAAAGAAACCAAGGTTTATCGAACCAGGAGGAGCCAAGAAGCACGTTGAAGGTTGATGGCGGCGGGATGTAGTGCGGCGCAACACCGGAGATTCCGGCGCCAACGTGGAACCCGCACAACGCAACCAAAGTACTTTGCCCCAACGAAACAGATGAGGTTGTCAATCTCACCGGCTTGTCTGTAACAAAGGATTAACCGTATTGTGTGGAAGATGATTGTTTGCGAGAAAATAGTAAAAACAAGTATTGCAAGCAGATTTGTATTTCGAGTATTAAAGAATGGACCGGGGTCCACAGTTCACTAGAGGTGTCTCTCCCATAAGATAAAAGCATGTTGGGTGAACAAATTACGATCGGGCAATTGACAAATAGAGAGGGCATAACAATGCACATACATGACATGATAAGTATAGTGAGATTTAATTGGGCATTACGACAAAGTACATAGACCGCCATCCAACCGCATCTATGCCTAAAAAGTCCACCTTCGAGGTTATCGTCCGAACCCCTTCCAGTATTAAGTTGCAAAGCAACGAGACAATTGCATTAAGTATGGTGCGTAATGTAATCAACAACTACATCCTCGGACATAGCGCCAATGTTTTATCCCTAGTGGCAACAAGCACAACACAACCTTAGAACTTTCCGTCACTGTCCCGGTGTCAATGCGTGCATGAACCCACTATCGAGCATAAATACTCCCTCTTGGAGTTAAAAGCAAAAACTTGGCCAGAGCCTCTACTAGTAACGGAGAGCATGCAAGATCATAAACAACACATATGTAATAACTTGATAATTAACATGACATGGTATTCTCTATCCATCGGATCCCGACAAACACAACATATAGAATTACGAGATAGATGATCTTGATCATGTTAGGCAGCTCACAAGATCCAACAATGAAGCACAATGAGGAGAAGACAACCATCTAGCTACTGCTATGGACCCATAGTCCAGGGGTGAACTACTCACTCATCACTCCGGAGGCGACCATGGCGGTGTAGAGTCCTCCGGGAGATGAATCCCTCTCCGGCAGGGTGCCGGAGGAGATCTCCGGAATCCCCGAGATGGGATCGGCGGCGGCGGCGTCTCGGTAAGGTTTTCCGTATCGTGGTTTTTCGCATCGGGGTTTCGCGACGGAGGCTTTAAGTAGGCGGAAGGGCAGAGTCGGGGGCCGGACGAGGGGGCCACACCATAGGGCGGCGCGGGCCCCCCGGGCCGCGCCGCCTTGTGGTGTCGCCACCTCGTGGCCCCACTTCGTATGTTCTTCGGTCTTCCGGAAGCTCCGTGGAAAAATAGGCCCCCGGGTCTTCGTTTCGTCCAATTCCGAGAATATTTCGTTACTAGGATTTCGAAACCAAAAACAGCAGAAAACGAGAACCGACACTTTGGCATCTTGTTAATAGGTTAGTTCCAGAAAATGCACGAATATGACATAAAGTGTGCATAAAACATGTAGGTATCATCAATAATATGGCATAGAACATAAGAAATTATCGATACGTCGGAGACGTATCAGGCATCCCCAAGCTTAGTTCTGCTCGTCCCGAGCAGGTAAAACGATAACAAAGATAATTTCGAAGTGATATGCCATCATAACCTTGATCATACTATTTGTAAACATATGTAGTGGATGCAGCGATCAAAACAATGGTAATGACATGAGTAAACAAGTGAATCATAAAGCAAAGACTTTTCATGAATAGTACTTTCAAGACAAGCATCAATAAGTCTTGCATAAGAGTTAACTCATAAAGCAATAAATCAAAGTAAAGGCATTGAAGCAACACAAAGGAAGATTAAGTTTCAGCGGTTGCTTTCAACTTGTAACATGTATATCTCATGGATAATAGTCAACATAGAGTAATATAACAAGTACAATATGCAAATATGTAGGAATCAATGCACAGTTCACACAAGTGTTTGCTTCTTGAGGTGGAGAGAGATAGGTGAACTGACTCAACATAAAAGTAAAGAGAATGGTCCTTCAAAGAGGAAAGCATCGATTGCTATATTTGTGCTAGAGCTTTTATTTTGAAAACATGAAACAATTTTGTCAACGGTAGTAATAAAGCATATGAGTTATGTACACTATATCTTACAAGTTGCAAGTCTCATGCATAGTATACTAATAGTGCCCGCACCTTGTCCTAATTAGCTTGGACTACCGGATCTTTGCAATGCACATGTTTTAACCAAGTGTTACAATGGGGTACCTCCATGCCGCCCGTACAAAGGTCTAAGGAGAAAGCTCGCATTTTGGATTTCTCGCTTTTGATTATTCTCAACTTAGACATCCATACCGGGACAACATGGACAACGAGATAATGGACTCCTCTTTAATGCATAAGCATGTGGCAACAATTATTATTCTCATATGAGATTGAGGATGTGTGTCCAAAACTGAAACTTCCACCATGATTCATGGCTTTAGTTAGCGGCCCAAAGTTCTTCTCTAACAACATGCATGCTCCAACCATAAAGGTGGTAGATCTCTCTTACTTCAGACAAGACGGACAGGCATAGCAACTCACATGATATTCAACAAAGAATAGTTGATGGCGTCCCCGTAAGCATGGTTATCGCACAACAAGCAACTTAATAAGAGATAAAGTGCATAAGTACATATTCAATACCACAATAGTTTTTAAGCTATTTGTCCCATGAGCTATATATTGCAAAGGTGAATGATGGAGTTTTAAAGGTAGCACTCAAGCAATTTACTTTGGAATGGCGGATAAATACCATGTAGTAGGTAGGTATGGTGGACAAAAATGGCATAGTGGTTGGCTCAAGTATTTTGGATGCATGAGAAGTATTCCCTCTCGATACAAGGTTTAGGCTAGCAAGGTTATTTGAAACAAACACAAGGATGAACGGTACAGCAAAACTCACATAAAAGACATATGGTAAACATTATAAGACTCCATACCGTCTTCCTTGTTGTTCAAAACTCAATACTAGATGTTATCTAGACTCTAGAGAAACCAAATATGCAAACCAAATTAGCAAGCTCTAAGTATTTCTTCATTAATGGGTGCAAAGTATATGATGCAAGAGCTTAAACATGAGCACAACAATTGCCAAGTATCACATTATCCAAGACATTATAGCATTTTACTACATGTATCATTTTCCAATTCCAACCATATAACAATTTAACGAAGAAGAAACTTCGCCATGAATACTATGAGTAGAACCTAAGGACACATTTGTCCATATGCTACAGCGGAGCGTGTATCTCTCCCATAAAGTGAATGCTAGGATCCATTTTATTCAAACAAAACAAAAACAAAAACAAACTAACGCTCCAAGCAAAGTACATAAGATGTGACGGAATAAAAATATAGTTTCAGGGGAGGAACCTGATAATGTTGTCGATGAAGAAGGGGATGCCCAAGGCATCCCCAAGCTTAGACGCTTGAGTATTCTTAGAATATTCAGGGGTGAACCACCGGGGCATCCCCAAGCTTAGAGCTTT
This sequence comes from Lolium rigidum, assembly GCF_022539505.1. Classification (NCBI taxonomy): domain Eukaryota; kingdom Viridiplantae; phylum Streptophyta; class Magnoliopsida; order Poales; family Poaceae; genus Lolium; species Lolium rigidum. Next base: position 184,453,810 of record NC_061509.1, read on the forward strand.
CACTCTCCTTGATCATATTGCATCATACTCCTCTCTTGATCCTTGAAAACTTCCTCCACACCAAACTTGAAACAACTCATTAGAGGGTTAGTGCATAATAAAAATTCACATGTTCAGAGGTGACACAATCATTATTAACACTTCTGGACATTGCATAAAGCTACTGAACATTAATGGATCAAAGAAATTCATCCAACATAGCAAAAGAGGCAATGCGAAATAAAAGACAGAATCTGTCAAAACAGAACAATCCGTAAAGATGGATTTTATTAGGCCACCAGACTTGCTCAAACGAAAATGCTCAAATTGAATGAAAGTTGCGTACATATCTGTGGATCATGCTCGTAAATTGGCGTAATTTTCTGAGCTACCTACAGGGAGATAGACCCAGATTCGTGACAAAGAAAGAAATCTGGAACTGCGCGAGTAATCCAAATCTAGTACTTACTTTTCTATCAAAGACTTTACTTGGCACAACAAAACATAAAACTAAGATAAGGAGAGGTTGCTACAGTAGTAAACAACTTCCAAGACACAAATATAAAACAAAGTACTGGAGTAAAAACATGGGTTGTCTCCCATAAGCGCTTTTCTTTAACGCCTTCGCCTAGGCGCGTAAAGTGTATCTCAAGTATTATCGAAGGGTGGTGCACCTACAACGGGGTTTGGAGTTTTCTCAACCATGCATATTATATTGGATACATAAGTTTCAGCGTCTCCCTTTTCATTAGTCTTGGGCTTGCTACTCTCATCGAACAAATTTTCAGGAACAAGCCAAGCATAGTTATGTTCTAGTGCATCATTCATAGCTAGGAGTTTACATGGTATTGGTGCTTTGATCTCTCCACCATCATTAGTATTTTTAGTGTACCTTATTCTATCCATATCCATTTTTTCAAGGAGACTAACAAAATTAGTATGAGAACCAAGCATATTAAATTTAGCAAAGACCTTTCTAGCCTCTCTTGCTAGACCACCAAATTCTCTAAGAAGGGTTTCTAAAACAAAATCTTTCTTTTCCCCCTCTTCCAAATCACCAAGTGTAAGAAACATGTGTTGGATTATAGGATTGAGATTAACAAATTTAGTTTCCAACATGCGAACTAAGGCAGCGGCAGCAATTTCATAAGTGGGAGCAAGTTCTACCAAGTGTCTATCTTCAAAATCTTCGATGGTACCGACATGAGTGAAAAATTCTTCTATATTGTTTCTCCCAATTATAGACCCGCGTCCTACCGGTATGTTCTTTGTGGTAAAATTAAAAGAAAACATGATGAATCAAGTAAAGTAAATGCAAGTAAACTAATTTTTTTATGTTTTTGATATAGCAAACAAGACAGTAAATAAAGTAAAGCTAGCAACTAATTTTTTTGTGTTTTGATATAATGCAGCAAACAAAGTAGTAAATAAAATAAAGCAAGACAAAAACAAAGTAAAGAGATTGAGAAGTGGAGACTCCCCTTGCAGCGTGTCTTGATCTCCCCGGCAACGGCGCCAGAAAATGTGTTGCTGGCGCGGAGTTGACGTGGGAGTTAGAAATCTTCGTGGAGTAACTTTTGTTCAGTTCCCCGGCAACGGCGCCAGAAAATGTGCTTGATGGCGCGTATTTCACACGTTCGTTGGGCAACCCCAAGAGGAAGGTATGATGCGCACAGCAGCAAGTTTTCCCTCAGAAAGAAACCAAGGTTTATCGAACCAGGAGGAGCCAAGAAGCACGTTGAAGGTTGATGGCGGCGGGATGTAGTGCGGCGCAACACCGGAGATTCCGGCGCCAACGTGGAACCTCGCACAACGCAACCAAAGTACTTTGCCCCAACGAAACAGCTGAGGTTGTCAATCTCACCGGCTTGCTCGTAACAAAGGATTAACCGTATTGTGTGGAAGATGATTGTTTGCAGAGAAAATAGTAAAAACAAGTATTGCAACAGATTTGTATTTCAAGTATTAAAGAATGGACCGGGGTCCACAGTTCACTAGAGGTGTCTCTCCCATAAGATAAAAGCATGTTGGGTGAACAAATTACAGTCGGGCAATTGACAAATAGAGAGGGCATAACAATGCACATACATGACATGATAAGTATAGTGAGATTTAATTGGGCATTACGACAAAGTACATAGACCGCCATCCAACCGCATCTATGCCTAAAAAGTCCACCTTCAGAGTTATCGTCCGAACCCCTTCCAAGTATTAAGTTGCAAAGCAACAGACAATTGCATTAAGTATGGTGCGTAATGTAATCAACAACTACATCCTCGGACATAGCGCCAATGTTTTATCCCTAGTGGCAACAAGACAACACAACCTTATAACTTTCTCATCATCGTCCCGGTGTCAATGCGGCATGAACCCACTATCGAGCATAAATACTCCCTCTTGGAGTTAAAAGCAAAAACTTGGCCGAGCCTCTACTAGTAACGGAGAGCATGCAAGATCATAAACAACACATATGTAATAACTTGATAATTAACATGACATGGTATTCTCTATCCATCGGATCCCGACAAACACAACATATAGAATTACAGATAGATGATCTTGATCATGTTAGGCAGCTCACAAGATCCAACAATGAAGCACAATGAGGAGAAGACAACCATCTAGCTACTGCTATGGACCCATAGTCCAGGGGTGAACTACTCACTCATCACTCCGGAGGTGACCATGGCGGTGTAGAGTCCTCCGGGAGATGAATCCCCTCTCCGGCAGGGTGCCGGAGGAGATCTCCGGAATCCCCCGAGATGGGATCGGCGGCGGCGGCGTCTCGCAAGGTTTTCCGTATCGTGGTTTTTCGCATCGGGGGTTTCGCGACGGAGGCTTTAAGTAGGCGGAAGGGCAGAGTCGGGGGCCGGACGAGGGGGCCACACCATAGGGCGGCGCGGGCCCCCCGGGCCGCGCCGCCTTGTGGTGTCGCCACCTCGTGGCCCCACTTCGTATGTTCTTCGGTCTTCCGGAAGCTCCGTGGAAAAATAGGCCCCTGGGTCTTCGTTTCGTCCAATTCCGAGAATATTTCGTTACTAGGATTTCGAAACCAAAAACAGCAGAAAACAGGAACTGGCACTTCGGCATCTTGTTAATAGGTTAGTTCCAGAAAATGCACGAATATGACATAAAGTGTGCATAAAACATGTAGGTATCATCAATAATATGGCATAGAACATAAGAAATTATCGATACGTCAGAGACGTATCAATCCCCTTTTATTTAACCGCTCTGCACAGTTTATTCCGGCATCTTCTTCGCATTAGCACTCCAAAAGCCCTCCTGCGCCACCATGTCCTCTTCCTCCTCTGCTTCATCGGATCTTTCCACCCAATCCTCTTCGTCTCGCGAGTCGACGCCGGAGCCGAACCCGGCGGAGGTCCACGCAGCCAACATCCGCCGCGCTATTGAGGCCGGGGAGGAGTCTAGCCATGACTTCTCCCTCTGGTCAGAGGACGACAAGTCCCTGACCGACGGGGAAAGCGACCTCCGCTTCCTCGCCGATGGGACAACGGAGGAGGAGAGCGACGACGATCGCTTCTCCTGTGACTTCACCTCTCCCGAGGAGGAGGAGGAGGAAGAAGAGGAGGAGGAGGAGGACAACACCTCCTCCGACGAGCCTCCGGCCAAGCGGTTCTGCCCTTGGCCGGGAAACCTCAGCGACTTCGACAGTGACGACGATGACGCTGACGAAGAAGACGAGGACAATGAGGGCCTGGTCGGCGGCCATTGGAGCGACGACGAGCCCGCCGGGAGTAGCGCCGACAGCGGCGACGACGGCGACAGCGAGGGCAGCGACGGCCCGTAGATAGGACATCTAGCATAGGACCAGTAGCAGTAGATGGGGCCATGTATCCCCTAGTACTTCCTTTTGAGAGCAATCAGCTCCTTATGTAAGAAATCTATCAATGAAGAACTTTTCCCAATCTGATTTTGCCGATTCCTTTTAACTTATCTTAGCCGATTTCCTCTCATACTGATCTTGTCGATTTGTCCCCTTTGCCAATGCGTAACGAGCCGATAGCAACGCATCGGTCCTTCGACATTTACCCTTCCATTCTTCGACTGATGATTCTGTCTCCGGTAGATACTGTGGGATTTCCAAGAGAGCCCTTAAATTTCTCCCACCGGTTTCAGCGATCCTTTTTAGCGAGCGCTCATCATTTTGTGAAGAAGGTTGCACCGAAGATCAGCCGATGGTACCCCAATCGGTTCCTCAATAGAGCATCTACCAGGCCTCGTTCCCCCCGAGTCTCAGCCAAGGCAAAACAGAGACGAGGATACGCAAATTAGCTGTATGGACCTGGGCTTGATTACGTCTGAGGGAGCTTCTTATGCAGAGCCAACCGATTTGAACATAAATCGGCTTCCCAGAGGAGAGAGCCTTGAAGGTGAGCTCTCTTCGTGCTCCATTGACCCTCTGAACGTACCAGTTATTCCTCTTGAGTTGATGGCCATGCATCGGTTTTCATATCCTTAAGTCGATGTCTGCTGCATCGGCTGTGCTCAAAAATTGTCGAATTTTTTGAATTTTTACGGCCGATTTATGCATCGGCCCCCATACTTTAATACCCATCATCAAAGGATGATACACTTCTACTGCATATCCTCGTGTTTTATCCACCTGGGTGCCCCCCCGAGCCGATTCTGTCAAGAGATTTGATGGTATCGGCTCTGTTGGATAACATGTTGAACCCGAGCAGAATGGATGGTGAGGATAATTTTGGCCGATTGCTCGGAATCGGCCTCCACATTGCTTGCTCGGTGAAGGTTTTGTAATGTCCCTTCATAAATCTTTTGGGGCCGATCACAAGGATCAGCCTCGCCACGTTTGCTTATTGACGTGCTCTTGCTACTCGTTCAGGCCGGTAGATAAAACCAGCCCAATCTCTGACTTTATCATGTTGGTGTGTTTGCTGTCGTCCACCTTGAGTGCATCGTGTAATCGTGGAGCACTAAACTTCGTTGGAAGAACGAGCACCATATTTGTGCCAGCCGATGTTTCATCATCGGCTTTCCTCTGCTTGGGGCGCCACTCCTTTCTTTGTGGACGACCCTCTTCATCCAGGGTTCGTTGAACCCTCGCAGCCAGATCAGGCCTTGCCTTCCTCAATGTATGCAAGTATAATCTCTCGGCTTCCTCCAGGCCGCGCAATCGCTGAACCCTACGTTTCTGGGAACGGCTGAGTCCGTCAGGGCACCACCTTGGCCGGTGGTACCTTTCTTCTTCTTCTTCTTGTCCCTCGTTTTCTGAATCCTCGAGATCTTCCCATCGAGGGGACTCAGCGCGTTTGCTTTGTGGCGGGAGAGGTCCTAAGCGCTCGAACACGGACACGTTGGCTGCCTCCTTCTTCTTCCGGTTGCATTCGGGCAATTGCCGATTGTTGGCAATCGGCTCATTCCCGAATCCCAGCGAGTAGTCCGAAGAAGGGACAATCCCGATGCTCCGTCCTCGTCGTCTCGCTCCCTTGCCTTTTCGTTGGCACAACGTTCGTGCTCCTCCTCATCGCGATTATGCCGACGATGTCTTCTGGCTTCTCTAGCCAGACAATCTCTTTCATCGTCATTGCTGGACCGTCGGCGTTGGTCATACTGACTCACATACTTGTTGAGGAGGTGATCAGAGAGAGGTCGCTGATATCTTATGTTCTTCACTTCTCCCTCTGTTACGTAGCGCTTGCCGTCTTGGCGGAGCCGATCGCACGGAGCGGCTTCCTCTCGTATCTTTGCTATGAGAGCAGCCTGCCCTCATCTCCATCCTTGCCGCCGTGGTGTCCGGATCCTACCATGTTGATACCGAACGAAGACCCCGGGCTGGCAACCTTCGTGGTAAGTATACTCCACCATGTTAACGGCGGGGAAAGGGTGTGTGTCGACCTTCATGGCGTACTCGGTTAAAAATCAACCGCCCATTTTCTATCGCCATTTGGATCCGCTGCCGCCACACCCTGCAGCCGTTGGTGGTGTGGGAGAACGTGTTATGCCATTTGCGGTATGGCTTTCCATTCAGCTCCCGCACCGTGGGGATCTTGTGGCCTTCGGGTACCTTTATATGCTTCTCCGTGAGCAAGAGATCGAAAATCTGCTCAGCTTTGGTCACGTCGAAGTCGAACCCTTTTGGAGGCACTTGTGGCTTTACCCACTTACAGGGACACGGGGTTTGTCGCCCGAGTCCATTCAGCTATCGCTACCTCCTCGATCTCCCATAGCGCCTTCATCTTTGTCCGCCTCAACCAGGACCACCGCGCGCTTGAATTTGTCCCGGTAAACATCCGGGTGGCGCTGTTCATATGCTCGACGGCTTCGCACCATGTGCGCCAACGAAGGGTAGTCCGCTTGGGAGGCCACGTCCTTAATAGATGATGAGAGACCCACCACCGCCAACTCGATCGCTTCTTTTTCGCTTACGTGAACCGAAAAGCATCGGTTCCTAATGGTCCCGAAGCGCCGGATGTATTCCGCCACGGTTTCCCCGCGCTTCGTCGTACTTGAGCAAGATCAGCAATACCAGCCTCGGAAGCTTCGAGTGATACCGAAGGTGGAACTGCTCTTCCAACCGCTTCCAAGTCCGGACCGAGTTCGGTGGCAGCGATGTGTACCACCCGAAAGCCGATCCCGTGAGGGACTCGTGAGAAGAACTTCACACGCAGCTCGTCCGACACTGAGATAGTGCCCAGCTGTGCCAAATATCGGCTCACATGCTCGATGGAGCTGGAACCATCTGATCCGCTAAACTTTGTGAAGTCCGGGAGCCGATATTTGGGTGGTAGCGGGATCAGTTCGTAGTCGTTGGGGTACGGCTTGGTGTAGCCAAACGTCTTCCTTTTCGGCATCATGCCAAACTGATCTTTCAGGATTGCACAAATCTGATCCGCTGTGATGGCTGAAGGTGTCGAACCCTGAAGATTCGCCGGGGTGGCATACTTAACCATCCATGCTTGCTTTTCCGGTTCTGAGCCAACTGCGGGAGCTGGGCTCTGGAGGTTTGTCGGAGTGGCGTACTTAGCTAGCCACGATTGCTTCTCAGGATCGGCTCCTGACGTTCCTCCTGCCGTCCCAGAGGCTCCTGATATTGCAGCCTGGTTCGAGAGTGCCCAGGTGTTGCAGTCCGGTACGTACGCGCACGCGTATCCATGCGGGATCTCCTTGGGTGCCTCGGGTAGGAATTGGTAGTCACTAGGATCACCACCAATCTTGTAGACGACGTATGCCGATGAGTTCGGCAGTTCCGGTGCTGCCCATGCGAACGGCTGGGGCTGGAGTGGCATCTCTCCTTTGAAAGTCCCCAGAGCCGGTCCCGACGGAGAATACCGGTGGCTCATGATTTCCTGGACGACGCGCAGAGCGACACGCTCCAAAGTGTTCACCAGGCTCTCAGAGTGGCGGTGCAGCGAATGAGCCACCATGTAGTTGATCTCCTGCCGCAGCCGACTCGGTGCGTTCTTCCGACGGTGCGGACAGGTCCACTCCATCGAGTGCGCCTTCAGGTGTGAAACCGTTCCACCTGACGCCATGGGAGCGGGTTCGGTGGAAAGAGCCGATGAGTTCGGCTTCGAGGACTGCCTTGATTTCGTCATGCTTCTTCTTGAGCTCATCAGTCAGATCCTCGTACTTGACCGGAGTGCTTTCCGCCATCTCGGATGCAGACGGCGATGTCGTGGATGTCGAAGGTTGTCCCACCGGGCGTGCCAGAATGTGTTGACGTCAGAAACCCCCTGACGGGCAGAGACGGTCAACACGGTAGAGCCGGGAACAACTAGGGCTGCGGCTGGCCCCAGTCCCTCAGAGCGACGGCCCGCAAAGCCTCCTGGTCGCACGTCCGATGTTTATCACAGGGCGTGCCACCTGACCTATACCTGGTCGGAAGGTGTGGATGATGCCTCGCTTAGTTTCCTGCAGGGCACACACGTAAACATTAAATACGAGCCTCGATCGGCTCTCGAGTTATCCCGTGAATCGGCTCAAAGAGCCGATCCACCCATGATTCGGACGGGTGTCCGAATATATGGTGGTCCCGCTTGATCAAGGTAAAGCTAATGAGATCCACGACGATGTAGGGTTTTCACCGCATAATCGGATCATCCTACTCACGATTGGGCCTCGCGCTCGCGCACGGTGACCGTAAGCCGATCCTAGACAGGGCCTAAAACCAACACGAGGTTGATCCTCGGAACATCCTTTCTAGGGCTAGCAAACGCCACCCTACACGCCGCTGGATCCTCCAACCCTTTGTAAGGCCTAACTATTGCGGATGTTAAACTAATCCTTAGTGAAACAAGGAGCAACCGTAACGGATCAGATCTACTAAACTATGATCAAGCGGGGTGCCGCCCCAACACCTAAGATAGGTGTAAGGGCGGCTAGATATGCAAGGGTTGCACTACGATAGCATATTATACGAAGAACAATGCTAACCATAACATATCTAAGATAACTACGTTGCTCGCCATCAAAAAGGCTTCAGTACGAGCAACGCATGAACAACGTGGGCAGGCTTGTGCTGCCATGCGATCTAGGCAGCATGGTGCTTACCGGTAGAAACCCTCGAGACGAAGGAGTTGGCGATGCGCCGAGATTTGTTTGTGGTTGAACGTTGGTTGTTGTTTATTCCATAAACCCTAGGTACATATTTATAGTCCAGCGGACTTTCTAATGTGGGCGTGCACCAAACCGTGCACGAGATAAACTCTAACTTCTAAGCTAAGATGCGATCTAATATGTTACAGATACATGGGCAGTTTAGCCCAACTTGGTAAAACAGGCCGGTTCATGTACTTCTTCCAAATAGATTCTTCACGTCCATCTCGATCGCGGCCCACCTCTGACTCGGTCAAATTCTGGTGATAACAGCTACATCCGTGCACTAGTTGTTACTACAAGTGGTAAGCAATACTAATTTACTTTGGAACGGTAAGATTTCCTTTTCTTATCAGTTTTGAGTGAGTTGTGAGAGTACCACCATATATTTTTGATTTAGTGCACTAACCTACTAATCATGTCTCGCTAGTGATAATAAGATTGTTAACCAGGAAAACAAGAATTCGGCGAGATATCATCACATGGAGGGAGTATGAAGCTCTTCGTAATGAGATGCGACGTGAATTCCGCACTAAGGATGATGAGCTTAAGGGTACAGTTGACGAGATCAAACAAACGTTGGATGCTACTAATGTCACCGTCACTGGATTGGCTGATCAAATGATGGATATCCAGCGCAATATTGCAGATATGCGCCTCGCTATTGAGAATTTGACTGCACAACAACAACAACAAGACGATGATGAAGATCATGAGCTTGAAGATGACGCACACAATGCTCGTAGTGCGCCTCGTGGTCCTCGTCCTCGTGGCTGGGTTCCACTTGGCCGCAATGGTCGTGGACAAGATGAAGAAGATGGATTGGGTAAGCCCAAGTTTTCCATACCCAAGTTTGAAGGAGGAGCTGATGTTGAAGAATATCTCACTTGGGAGATCAAGATTGAGAATTTATGGAGCTTACATCCCAACTACTCTGAAGATAAGAAGATCAAGCTTGCTTCTTCTGAATTTGATGGTTATGCATTGCGTTGGTGGGATTCTTTGGTTCGTAACCGCGACGAAGATGGTGCACAACCTATCCGTACATGGCGTGCTATGAAGGAGGTTATGACTTCTCGTTTTGTGCCTACAAATTACATGCGGAATATATTTGATAAGCTAACACTATTGAGGCAAGGTGTGAAGACTGTTGATGAGTACTACATGGAGATGGAGATGCTTATGCAGCGTGGTCGTGTCCGTGAGTCTCTAGAGATGACAATGCAGCGTTTTCTCAATGGATTGAAGTATGATGTTAAAGGAATTGTTCGTCATTACACCTACACCAATATGAATCAATTGTTACATCATGCAAAAGAAGCTGAATCACAGTTGGCTGAAGAAGCAAAGGTTAAGGGACGTACTACGGGAGTTGGGCGTTTTACACCCCGTACGTCGTCTACAGCGCCGGCGCCTTCGACGCGCTCCGTTCCTTATCCTACTCCGCCTAGCAAACCGGTCTCCAATGTGTCTAATGCAAAGAAGTCCGAATCTGCTGGAAGTACGAGTGGTTCTAGCATGTCTACAACACGCAACCGCGATATGCTTTGCCATACATGTGGTGGCAAGGGTCACTTCAAGAGAGATTGTCCTAACCGCAAAGTCATGATTATCAATGAGGACAATGAGTATGAGACTGGAGATGATGTTGATCCAAATGCTCCAGACGATGATGACTATGACACTGATGGTGAAGATGCCTATCCTTCTGATGCTCGTACCATTGTTGTGTCACAACATGCTCTTAATGTGTTGCCTAGTGCATCTACTCAGCGCTGCAATTTGTTCAAACCAAAGCTTTAGTTGGTCCTGACAAGGCTTGCAAGGTCATTATTGATGGCGGGAGTTGCCGCAATTTATCAAGCAAGGAGTTATGTACCAAGCTGAAGTTGAAGTACCTACCGCACATGCATCCATATTATATCCAGTGGTTGAGCGACAATGGTGAGATGAAGGTAAACCACATGGTGCGTGTTGAATTTGAGATTGGACCGTATAAGGATTGCATTGATTTTGATGTGGTTCCTATGACGGTTTGTCATCTCTTATTGGGTCGGCCTTGGCTCTATGACCGTTCTGTGCAACACAATGGCCGAGCCAATACATATCACTTGGAGTACAAGGGCAAGAAAATTAACTTACAGCCTATGTCACCACAACAAATTGTCAATGAGTCTCGTCAGAAGATTGAAGTGAATTTGGAAGATGCACCTCTAGATAGGCGAGAGAATTGTAATGTCTTGAGTGATATAACGAAAAGTGAGAGAGTGAATTCCTTAGTTTCATTAGCCACCAAAGAAGACATGAGAGAATTTAGTGAGGATCCTACGGCTATGCCTCTTGTGCTTTTGTACAGGGGTACGGTCTTGGTTACTAACGACATGACCCCTCTTCCTCTTGGTGTTTCTAATGTTTTGCAGGAATTTGGCGACGTGTTTCCGGAGGAGGTACCCGCAGGACTACCACCATTGCGAGGTATTGAGCATCAAATTGACTTGATTCCCGGAGCTTCGCTGCCCAATAGGGCGCCATATCGCACTAATCCCGAAGAGACGAAGGAGATACAGAAGCAAATACAAGCGCTACTCGACAAAGGTTATATCCGCATAAGCCTTAGTCCTTGTGCTATTCCTGTTATTCTAGTTCCTAAGAAAGATGGTACTTGGCGTATGTGCGTAGATTGTAGAGCTATAAACAACATTACTATTCGATATCGTCATCCTATTCCCCGTTTAGAGGATATGTTAGATGAATTGAGTGGTGCTGCTTGTGTTCTCTAAAATTGATTTGCGTAGTGGTTATCATCAAATTAGGATGAAAGAAGGGGATGAGTGGAAAACAACCTTTAAAACAAAATTTGGTTTATATGAGTGGTTAGTAATGCCTTTTGGGTTAACTAATGCACCTAGCACTTTCATGAGACTGATGAACCATGTTTTGCGTGAATTTATTGGCAAGTTTGTGGTTGTGTATTTTGATGACATATTAATCTACAACCGCAATAAATCTGATCATACTATACATATTCGACATGTTTTGCAAGTGTTGCGTGATAATCAACTCTATGGTAATCTTGAGAAGTGCACATTTTGCAAAGATAAGGTCATATTTCTGGGTTATGTTGTCTCTAAGCATGGAGTAGAAGTAGATGTGTCTAAAATTGAAGCTATTCAAAATTGGCCTACTCCCATGAATGTGAGTCAAGTAAGAAGTTTCCATGTTCTAGCTGGGTTTTATCGCAGATTTGTGCCCAACTTTAGTACTATTGCTGCACCTTTGAATGATTTAACTAAAAAGGGTGTTGTTTTTGAGTGGGGCACAGCCCAAGATCATTCTTTTGATGAACTTAAGAGATTGTTAACTTCTGCATCGTTGCTTGCACTTCCTGATTTCAATAAGCAATTTGAGATAGAATGTGATGCTAGTGGTATTGGAATTGGTGGTGTGTTGATGCAAGAGGGTCGCCCAATTGCATATTTTTCTGAGAAACTTTCTGGTGCTAAGTTGAACTATCCTATATATGATAAAGAATTGTATGCTTTAATTAGAGTTCTTGATGTTTGGCAACATTACTTGTGGCCAAAAGAATTTATCATACATTCTGATCATGAAGCTTTAAAATACCTGAAAGCCCAATCTACTTTGCATAAGCGTCTAGCTAAGTGGGTTGAGTTCATTGAGTCTTTTCCATATATTATTAAGCATAAGAAGGGAAAAGATAATATTGTTGTCTGATGCTCTATCTAGGAAGAATATGCTATTAACTCAACTTGATGTTAAAATTCCTGGTTTAGAGATATTATGTGATTTGTATGCTACTGATCATGATTTTGCTGAACCATATCGCTTATGTGATCTTGGTAAAGCATGGGAAAAATATCACATACATGATGGGTTCTTGTTTAGAGCTAACAAACTATGTGTTCCAGAATCGTCTGTGCGTTTGCTCTTATTGCAGGAATCACATGCTAGAGGTTTGATGGGTCACTTTGGGCGTGAGAAGACGCTACTCATGCTAGCTGACCACTTTTATTGGCCAAAGATGAGGCGGGACGTGGATAGATATGTGAGGAGATGCATTACTTGCAACAAATCCAAGTCCAAGATGAAGCCTCACGGTTTGTATACTCCTTTACCGGCACCTACTACACCATGGGAGGATATTAGTATGGATTTTGTGTTGGATTTGCCGCGTACTAAGAGAGGCCATGATTCTATATTTGTGGTAGTGGATAGATTTTCTAAGATGTCCCACTTTATTGCTCGCCACAAGAGCGACGATGCGTCGCATATTGCTAACCTGTTTTTCGTGGAGATTGTACGTCTACATGGAGTTCCGAAGACTATTGTTTCGATCGTGACGTGAAGTTTATGAGCTACTTCTGGAAGACGCTTTGGAGAAAGCTGGGGACGAAGGCTGCTGTTCAGCACTACTTGTCATCCCCAAGCCGATGGTCAAACTCGAAGTGGTGAATAGAACATTGTCACAACTGTTGAGATCCATGATCAAGAAGAACCCGAAGGAGTGGGAAGAGTGTTTGCCGCATGTGGAGTTTTCTTACAACGGGGCGGTACATTCTACCACGGAGCTATGTCCTTTTGAGGTGGTGTATGGTTTCAAACCCATTACTCCACTTGACTTGTTGCCTTTGCCCATACATGAGAGAGTTAATATGGAGGCATCAAAGAGGGCAGATTTTGTGAAGAAGATTCATGTGAAGTGTTATCACCAGATTTTGGCCAAATCAGAGGTGGGCCGCGATTGGAGATGGGCTTGAAGAATATACATGGAAGAAATACATGAATCGGCCTTGTATACCAAGTTTGGCTAAATTGCCCGTGTATCTGTATTATAGTAGATCGTATCTTAATTTAGAAGTTAGAGTTTTACCCGTGCACGGTTAGGTGCACGCCTGAATTAGAAAGTCCCCCAGACTATAAATATGTATCTAGGGTTTATGGAAAAAACAACAACCAACGTTCACCACAACCAATCTCGGCGCATCGCCAACTCCCCCGTCTCGAGGGTTTCTTTCGGGTAAGCACCATGCTGCCTAGATCGCATCTTGCGATCTAGGCAGCACACGTTTACTCGTCCCCCATGCGTTGCTCATGCTGAAGCCTTTTTGATGGCGAACATCGTAGTTATCATAGGTGTTTTAGGGTTAGCATTGTTCTTCGTATCATATGCTATCGTCGTGCAACCCTTAGGCATCTAGCCGCCCTTACGCCTGTCACGGGTGTAAGGGCGGCACCCCGCTTGATCATCGTTTAGTAGATCCGATCCGTTACGATTGCTCCTTGTTCTTCAAGGATTAGTTTAATATCCGCAATAGTTAGGCCTTACAAAGGGTTGGAGGATCCAGCGGCGCGTAGGGTGTCGTTTGCTATTCCTAGACAGGATGTTCCGGGGATCAACCTCGTGTTGGTTTTTAGGCCTTGTCTAGGACCGGCTCACGATCACAGTGCGTGGCCGCGAGGCCCAATCGTGAGTAGGATGATTCGATTATGCGGTGAAAACCCTAAATCGTCGTAGATCGCTTTAGCTTTATCTTGATCAAGCAGGACCACCATATATTCGTACACCTTGTATGAATCATGGGTGGATCGGCTCTTTGAGCCGATTCACGAGATAACCCGAGAGCCGATCGAGGCTCGTATTTAATGTTTACGTGTATGCCATGCAGGAAACTAAGCGAGGCATCATCCAACACCTTCCCGACCAGGTATAGGTCAGGTGGCACGCCCTTGCATCAGCATCGGACGTGTGCGCGAAGGCTTTGCGGGCCGTCGCTCGGAGGGACCGGGGCCAGCCGCAGTCTCGGGAGATTCCCGGCTCTACGGTGTTGCCCGTCGCTGCCCGCCGGTGGGTTTCGACCGCAACACATTCCGGCACGCCCGGTGGGACAATCTTCGACATCCACCGCATCGCCATTTACATCCGAGATGGCGGAAGGCACTCCGGTCAAGTACGAGGATCCGACCGACGAGCTCAAGAAGAAGCATGACGAGATCAAGGCGGTCCTCGAAGCCGACCTCATCGGCTCTTTCCACGAACCCGCTCCCATGGCATCAGGTGGAAGGGGTTCTCACCTGAAGGCGCGCTCGATGGAGTGGACCTGTCCACCCCGTCGGAAGAACGCACCGAGTCGCTGCGTCGAGAGATCAACTTCATGGTGGCTCATTCGCTGCACCGCCATTCTGAGAGCCTGGTGAACACTTTGGAGCGTGTCGCTCTGCGCGTGATCCATGAAGTCATGAGCCATCGGTATTCTCCGTCAGGACCGGCTCTGGGGACGTACCAAGGAGAGATGCCACTCCATTCCCGTCCACCGCTGTCATTCGCGTTGGCAGCACCAGAAGTGCCGAACTCATCGGCCTACGTCGTCTACAAGATTGGTGGTGACCCTAGTGACTACCAATTCCTACATGAGGCGCCCAAGGAGATCCCGCACGGATACACGTGCGCATATGTGCCAGACTGCAGTAACTGGGCACTCTCGGACCAGGCTGCAACAGCAGGGACTTCTGGAACAGCAGGAGGAACGTCGGGAGCAGATGTTGAGAAGCAGACGTGGCTAACTAAGTATGCCACTCCGACAAACCTCCAGAGCTCAGCTCCTGCAGTTGGCTCAGAGCTGGAAAAGCAAGCATGGCTGGCTAAGTATGCCACCCCGGCGAATCTTCAGGGTTCAACGCCTTCGGCCATCACCGCGGATCAGATTTGTATAATTCTGAAAGACCAGTTCGGCATGATGCCGAAAAGGAGGACAATCGGCTATACCAAGCCGTACCCAAACGAGTACGAATTGATCCCGCTACCACCCAAATATCGGCTCCCTGACTTCACAAAGTTTAGTGGATCAGATGGTTCCAGCTCCATCGAGCATGTGAGCCGATATTTGGCACAGCTGGGCACGATCTCAGCATCAGACGAGCTGCGTGTGAGGTTCTTCGCACAGTCCCTCATAGGATCGGCTTTCGGGTGGTACACATCGCTGCCACCGAACTCAATCCGAACTTGGAAGCAGTTTGAAGAGCAGTTCCACATACAGTATCACTCAGAGGCTTCCGAGGCTGGCATTGCCGATCTTGCACAAGTGCGACAGAAGCGCGGGGAAACAGTGTCAGAATACATCCAGCGCTTCAGGACTATTAGGAACCGATGCTATTCGGTTCACGTAAGTGAAAAAGAAGCAGTCGAGTTGGCGGTGGTGGGTCTCTCATCATCGATCAAGGATGTGGCCTCCCAAGCAGACTACCCTTCATTGGCGCACATGGTGCGAAGGCTGTCAGCATATGAACAGCGCCACCCAGATGTTTACCAGGAAAAATTCAAGCGTGCGGTGGTCCTGGTTGAGGGAGACGAGGATGAAGGTGCTGCGGGAGATCAAGAGGTAGCAGTGGCTGAATGGACTCGGACGGCAAGCCCCGTGTCCTGTAAGTGGGTTAAGCCACAAGGTCCTCCAAAAGGGTTCGACTTCGACGTGACCAAAGCTGAGCAGATTTTCGACCTCTTACTCAACGAGAAGCAGCTAAAGGTACCCGAAGGCCACAAGATCCCCACGGTGCAGGAGCTGAACGGAAAGCCATACTACAAGTGGCATAACACGTTCACCCACGCCACTAACGACTGTAGGGTGTGGCGTCAGCAGATCCAAATGGCGATATAAAAAGGGCGGCTAATTTTCAACCAGTACGCCATGAAGGTCGACACACATCCCTTCCCCGCCGTTAACATGGTGGAGTGCACTTACCCCGGAGGGTGCCAGCCAGATTTCTCGTGCAATATCAACATGGTAGGACCTGGGCACCACTGCGGTAAGGACGGAGATGAGGGCAGCTGCTCTCATAGCAAGGACACGGAGGAAGCCGCTCCACGCGATCGGCTCCGTCATGATGGCAAGCGCTACATCACGGAGGGAGAGGTGAGGAACGTAAGATATCGGCGACCTCTCTTGATCACCTCCTCAACAAGTATGTGGGTCAATATGACCAACGCCGACGATACAACGACGATGATGAAAAAGATCGTCTGGCTAGGGACGACAGGAGACGTCGTCGGCATGATCGCGACGAGGAGCGGTATGAGCGCCACGCCCAGGAAAAGTCGAGAGAGCAAGACGACGTGGATAGGCACTGGGATTGCCCCTTCTTCAGACACTGCTGGGATTCAGGAATGAGCCGATTACCAACAATCGGCAACTGCCCAGAATGCAAACAAAAGAAGAAGGCTGCAGCTAACGTGTCCGTGTTCAAACGTCTAGGACCTCTCCCGCCTCGGAACAAGCACGTTGAGTCCTCTCGGGTAGAAGATCTCGAGGAACTAGAGGACGATGATGAAGAAGAAGACATGTATCATCGGCCAAGTTGGTGCCCTGATGGGCTCAGCCGTTCCCAAAAGAGAAGGGTTCATCGACTACGTGGGTTGGAGGAAGCTGAAAGGTTATACCTGCACACGTTGAGGAAGGCGCGGCCTGATCTGGCCGCTAAAATTCAGCGAACCCTGGACGAAGAAGGTCAGCCACAAAGGAAAGAGTGGCGCCCCAAACAAAAGAAAGCCGATGATGAGACATCGGCTGGCACAAATATGGTCTTCATCCTTCCAACGGAGTTTAGCGCTCCGAGATTAGACGAAGCACCTATGGCACAGGCTTGATGCTGCGGCCTGACCGTGTAACAAAAGCGAGCATCTAGGGACAAAAGTGGCGATGCCGATCCAGGTGATCGGCCCCAAGGATTTGTGAAGGAACGTTACAAAACCTTCATCGAGCAAACAACATGGGGGCCGATCCCAGCAATCGGCCAAAATTATCCTCACCATACATTCTGCCTGGGTTCAGCAGTTGATCCAACAGGGGATACCTGAAGAGCCGATACCCTCAATGACTTGAAAGAATCGGCTCGGGGGGCACCTAAGTAGATGAAACACGAGGATACGAAGGGGAAGTGTTTATCAAATGCCCAGCAGCCCAAGATATTCTTTGATGAGGGGTATTGAAGTATGGGGGCCGATACATAAATCGGCCGTAAAAAAATCAAAAAATTTTAAGCACAGCCGATGCGCAGACATCGACTTAAGGATAGAAAGCCGATGCATGGCCATCGACTCAAGAGGCCATCGACTCAAGAGGTACAACTGTTATAAGCAGAGGCCCAATGGAGCAAGTATTCGAGTCCGCAAGATCGGCTGGGGCAGGTTTGAGGAGAGCAGCATGAACGTGCAGGTCAGGTTAAGGATGGTTGCATCAAATCCGCCAAAGGAAAGGAGCTGATCTGACCAGAAAGGCGCAAGAAGTGGACTGAAGAAACTCGGGGGGGCAGCGCATCCTGAAGGTTCTCTCCCCTGGAGAGCCGATTTTGTTCAAATCGGCTGGCTCTGCATGATAGTTCCCTCAGACATGATCGAGCCCAGGTCCATTTGGCTAAGTTGCGTATCCTCGTCTCTGTTTCGCCTTGACTGAGACTCGGGGGGCAGCTGACCTGGTAAATGCTCTGTTTCTAGAAGCCAAGTGGAGTATCATCGGCTGGTCCTGCGTAGCAACCTTCTTCGAGGATGGTGAATTTTTGCAGAGGAGGATCACGAGGTCTCAGAGTTATCAGTCGAAGAAGATGAAGGACGGATTATGAGAGACCGATGCGTTGCCATCGGCTCATACAGCATTAGCAAAGTGATGATCGGCAGAATCAGTATGAGGGGAAATCGGCTAAATTGGCATAAAGGAAATCGGCAAAATCAAATTGGGGAATTTCTTCATTGATAAACGAGATTTCTTACATAGAAGAGCTGATTGCTCTCAAAAGGAAGCACTAAGGGGATACATTGCCCCGTCTACTACTACTGATCCTATGCTAAGGGTCCTATCTACGGGCCGTCGCTGCCCTCGTCGTCAGCATTGTCGCCGCTGTCGGCGCTACTCCCGGAAGGCTCGTCGTCGCTGCTGTAGCGGCCACCGGCAGGACCTTCGTTGTCCTCATCCTCCTCGTCGTCGTCATCGTCGTCGCTGTCGAAATCACTGAAATTCCCCGGCCAGGGGCAGTGGCGCTTGGCCGGCGGCTCGTCGGAGGAGCTGTCGTCGTCATCCTCCTCCTCCTCCTCCTCCTTCACCTCCTCGGAGGAAGTGAAGTCGTCCCAGGAGAAGCGATCGTCATCGCTCTCCTCCTCCGATTCCCCGTCGGCGAGGAAGCGGAGGTCGCTCTCCCCGTCCGTCGAGGACTTGTCGTCCTCGGACCAGACGGAGAAGTCATGACCGGGCTCTTCCCCGGCCGCTATGGCGCGGCGGACGTTGGCCGCGTGGACCTCCTGTGGGTCCCGTTCTGGCGTCGGCTCGTGGGAGGAAGAGGACTCGATGGAAAGTCCCGATGAGGCGGAGGAGGAAGAAGACATGATGGAGCAGGAGGGCTTTTGGAGTGCTAATACGGGAGGACGAGGAGAAGAACTGTTCGATGCGGTTAAATAAAGAAGATGGAGTTTAATGTTCGAACAGTTTTCGAGGAGGTGGTGCCAAAAAACTGTCAAATCGTGCAGAGAAGTTGGGAAGGCAAGTCGTCATGATGAAAAATACTGCGACAGTTCTGCTCTGCCACGACATGACCCCTCGGGGGAAAAAATAGAGTGGTTTTGAAACTATCATTACCAAAACCAGGGGGCATGTGTTATCACCAGATTTTGGCCAAATCAGAGGTGGGCCGCGATTGGAGATGGGCTTGAAGAATATACATGGAAGAAATACATGAATCGGCCTTGTATACCAAGTTGGGCTAAATTGCCCGTGTATCTGTATTATAGTAGATCGTATCTTAATTTAGAAGTTAGAGTTTTACCCGTGCACGGTTAGGTGCACGCCTGAATTAGAAAGTCCCCCGGACTATAAATATGTATCTAGGGTTTATGGAAAAAACAACAACCAACGTTCACCACAACCAATCTCGGCGCATCGCCAACTCCCCATCTCGAGGGTTTCTTTCGGGTAAGCACCATGCTGCCTAGATCGCATCTTGCGATCTAGGCAGCCTGCACGTTACTCGTCCCCCATGCGTTGCTCGTGCTTGAAGCCTTTTTGATGGCGAACATCGTAGTTATCATAGGTGTTTTAGGGTTAGCATTGTTCTTCGTATCATATGCTATCGTCGTGCAACCCTTAGGCATCTAGCCGCCCTTATGCCTGTCACGGGTGTAAGGGCGGCACCCGCTTGATCATCGTTTAGTAGATCCGATCCGTTACGATTGCTCCTTGTTCTTCAAGGATTAGTTTAATATCCGCAATAGTTAGGCCTTACAAAGGGTTGGAGGATCCGGCGGCGCGTAGGGTGTCTTTGAGCCGATTCACGGGATAACCTGAGAGCCGATCGAGGCTCGTATTTAATGTTTACGTGTATGCCATGCGAGGAAACTAAGCGAGGCATCATCCAACACCTTCCCGACCGGGTATAGGTCGGGTGGCACGCCCTGCATCAGCATCGGACGTGTGCGCGAGAGGCTTTGCGGGCCGTCGCTCGGAGGGACCAGGGCCAGCCGCAGTCCTGGGAGATTCCCGGCTCTACGGTGTTGCCCGTCGCTGCCCGCTGGTGGGTTTCTGACCGCAACAGAAGACTACAGAGTTGATTGAGAAGAAAGGCAAGAGCAATGCTGCAAGGATGAATAAAAAGCGCAAGGAGATGTTGTTCAAGCCTGGTGATTTGGTCTGGGTACATTTTCGCAAGGATTCCGAAGCTGAGGAAGTCTATGTTGAAGCCTCGTGGTGCTGGTCCTTACAAAGTGCTTGCCAAGATCAATGATAATGCATACTCGATAGATCTTCCAGAGGATGAGTTTGGTGTCAGTAATTCTTTCAATGTTGCTGATTTGACACCATATGACGGAGAATACCTTGGAGCGTCGGGGTCGACGCCTTTTGAAGGGGGGGGAGATGATGAGGACATCCCTACCTCACTACTACCTCCGTCATTACCAAGCGACGATGAACCTCGTCTGTGAAGCCCAAGTCCAATGAAGTCGGGATTGGACCAATGACACGAGCTCGTGCGAAGCTACTTAAACAACAGGTGAACTTGTTCCTAAACGATACCTTGATTGATGAGAACTTTATACTACCTAAGTCCTATTACTTATGTATCATCAGGTATGAAGAGGAGACAAGCATCGCACGAGGAGGAGCAGATGGACGTGAAGATGGACGTGAAGCTGGACAAGGAGCTGAACATGAAGATATCTCATGGACGCGCGAGGGAGGAGCGGGAGGAATGCGCGAGAGGAGAAGAAGAAGTCCAGGCCGGTCCAGGCGCCCGGTCGGACCGGCCCCACGCCGGGCCGCCGGTCCACGGCCCGGTCGACCGGCCGCCAACCGGCCGCCAGCCGGAGGAGTGCATCGTGCCGGTCGAAACCGGAAACCTCGCGGTTTCCGGTTGCCGGCCGGTTGACCGGACCACCGACCGGACCGGCCGGTCCACGGCCGGTCGACCGGATTCCCGAGCCGGACCAGTCCGAGTCTGTCTCGACCAGATCTATTCTGGGTCGGTTTTACTTGTATTTTTTTCGACCAGAACTCGTCCCGGACGCCTATATAAGTGCTTTGGACGACCCCCTAGCTGCTTTAGACCACGTTTAAAAAAACCCTAGTTCTTAGTTGTTTGCTCTGCAAAACTATTGAATTCTCTACACCATATTGCTTGGATATTGTGTAGATCCTGTTTAAGTCTTGTGTGATCTGCCTGAGAGGTTATCCGTCCGCGCGAGCTTGACGACGCGCTCGTGTTCGAAGCGCCGTGCCCAGGACGGGCTTTCAAGGGCATTCTCCGATAGGTTCCTCTCCTCCGACGTCATCTCGGCCCACAGTTCCCTAGCGAGGGCCCACGTCTGTGGTCCTGGCGGTGGCGGCGGCACGGCGAAGCCGCCGTTGCAGACGTGCCAGCCGTGCGGCAACTTGTACTGTATGCGGCTCGGGGATGCGGTGCCAGTACAATACGTCGGCCTCGTCGAAGGTTAGCTGCGTCGAGCAGAGCATGCCGCCGCCGCTGCCGCCGGCCTGGTCGTTGTGCACCATCGCGTTGGCGGGGTGCGTGGGTGGTTCGCGCGGAGGTTGAGGACGGCGGCGGCTAGGGTTGGACGGTGGGGAAAAGCGAGAAGTGCGCGCCGGTGGGGTTTTAAGGGAGGCGGCGGACGCGCATTGAAGACGCGTGGGTAAGGTAGGTGGACGCCGCGTGGCCACTCGCCGCCCTCGCTGTTTGGGTTTCCGCGTGGGTGTCCATTAACGCCAATGACCAACCTCTAGGGGTGGACTAACGAGCTGCTCAGATCGTTAAGGCTTGGCTCGTTAAGCTCGTGATCGTTAAAGCTCGAATCGTTAAGCTCGTTAAGAATAACGAGCTGAAATCATTGCTCGGCTCGACTCGTTATGTTCTTGCGAGCGCTCGCGAGCAGCTCGTTAAGGATAGTTAAGAGGCAATGAAAAACAAACATGTGTGCATTGCCTGGTGAGGAAGAGAGGAAGCATAGGGTTTTAGATCCTAATGTAGGAGTTTCAAGCATGGTTAAATAATACTATTTTTCTTGGTCCCTTCCTGCCAAATATTTGAGATAACTAAAGTGACTCGCAGTCAAAACTGGTGAAGCCTAGCTTGTTACCGATCTTAACGAGTAGCTCATGAACATAGTCGGCTCGATTGTTTAGCTCGTTAACCTTAACGAGCAAAAACTGATGCTCAGCTCAGCTCGTTAACAAAACGAGCCGAGCTCAAACGAGTCGAGCAAACGAGCACTCATTTAACTCGCCGAGCTTCGAGCTTTTTGTCCAGCCCTACCAACCTCCCCGCGTCGTTTCCGATGCGAACCGCCGCGGCCTCTTGCTAACAAGGCCCCCCCACCCGCGAAAACCGTCGTTCCGCGAGGCGCCGGCGCGCCCAATTCGCGCCCTTGACCAAGTGGCCGGCACAGAGTTACCGGCGATTCTATTGGGCTCGGCAGCATTTGGGGCGCGCCGGTGCAAGCCCATTTTCGCTCCCGACCCCTAAAACGCTATCGGGGCTGCTATCAGGACCGCCGGTGGAGATGCTCTTATTAGAAAGAAAAAGCGAGATATTTTCCATTTATGTGGAAATGCAGTTAATCATTCAGTAGATGGAATTGAACTGATCTAGATGGAAATTTCCATTCTCATCAATTGGTATTCTGTGATGATTCATTCGCAATTCCACCCAGAGCACGTCCGGGACTCCGGATGCACCAGAAGGGATGGCCAGATCGGGAGGAGGAAGAGAGCTGTAGGAGAAGGTGGAGACAGCTGGCTTTGCAGCTTGCCTTTTCCGCACAACGTGCTCGCGCCTTTTCTTGGCCCCCAACTAGCTGCCCCTGCCTGCGTGCGTGAGCCCCCCTGCACTACTCCATCTTGCTGTAATCGATCTTTGCAAAATCATTACTAGTAATTAATTAACAGTCACGGTATTTTACCGACGGTTTCTGAAAGTGAACTTTCATCGTATTATTATACTACTAGTGGTATACTGCAATAAAAGCATCAGGTATCGGGTACAGTTGCGTGCAAGTTTTAGTACAATTCAGCAAAAAGCGATACACATACATGATACTATGATACATGGTTGCACCTGAATAACAATCTGGCTGGCACGTGGTTCTACACGCGAGCATCATTCTGTTGACCCAAAAACATGAGTCTGCCGTCAGACACCACTGAGTACGCAAATACCAGACAAAGTTGTGGTCTAGTACTTAACTAATACTCATCTGGTCCGGTTTAATCGACGCAGACTAATACATACATAAGCTATTCTCTATTCACACTCCGCGTCAATTTTTTCCGACCGGAGGGAGTACAAGGCAGCGAGGGTGCGTACTTACTTATAAGTAACTGTACTCAGTAAGAGATATTTTTTTTAATGCGACCAAAATAGTTCCAAAACATTAATGCTACCTACGATTCTAATACAATCACTTGGTACAATAGAAATAGAAACATATTTGAACATAGGATGAACCAATAAACATATCAATAATGGAGCTTTGTTGGAGTGCGGCATTTTGGAGCTCGGGCTACATGAACCTGTTTTTTCAAAAAATCAAAAATGGCATTTCATAGTTTCAAAAAATATGAACAAAAAATCTAGAGGTAGATTGAGTATTTTTGGCTGTGCAAAATTCGCAAATCCGTGGATTGAGAAGTGAATAGTGCAGATTTTGAAACCTCAAACATTTGTCAGAATTTGTCATTTTTCTTTAGCCTTGAATATAACGTATTTCATCCTAAGATTTTACACAGGGGTAGGGTACATCATTGGCTACATTCGGATTTTTTCCCGAATTTTTTCAAACTTCAAAATGTTGAATTCAAATTTTATAAAAAAACAAAACCAATGTAGCTCGGGCTACCCTTGGAGTTTCCGAGCATTGACGTATAGAAGTCCTAGGCAATGCCAAAGGTCTTAGTTTCCCTTGAAAATTCTTCCTTAATTTTCTCGATCAAGGCTTTTGGTATCCCTCGCTCGATGTAGCGCATCATCAAATGATCATCAAGAAGACATCAGAAACATCTTCGTGCGCAACTCGGTCCCGATGTTATGCCGAGAGACCCCTTTCAACTGTTTGTCGTTGCCATCGGTAAAAGCATTGCCATCTCAATGAGGCGATAAATTGTTGTTGGAATTTTGATTAATATGTGTCCGATTGACCCATTCATACATAACAATTTCTTAAAATCGCAAAGGTCCAATTGGCCCATTCATACATAACAAGGGGTGGGACAAAAGTTTAGTCCTACCTTTCTAGTTTAGATAGTGTTGGACCTCCTTATAAGAGGGATGCTTCACTTGTGATATGAGCATGAGAAGATAGCTCCTGCACGTGCGTTCCTCCTCCTCTGTCACTCGCCTCGTCACAACATGACGCACGCAGGAGGCTATTTGTGGGAATGCCTCCAGCCAAGATTTCTCTCTCCATTTTGCGGCACTTGAATCATTGCAAAAGTTGTGTGCTCATAAAAGAGAGGTCACTCCTCTGCGGAAAGACACACACAAAAATACAAACGCCACAACCTCCTGGTTCCAAAGCTTTGAGCATGCACCGCGAGTTGGAACAGTAGGCCTTCAAAACCCGGCCTATTGTGATCATGTAGGGGAGAGCGGCGGTAAGGTTCTTGGGGAGCGCTCTGCGCAACTACTGAATTCATCACTGACATCAGCAGCCTCTACGACGACATGGGCGTGAATACCGGCAACGCGAATGGGTCTTCTTCCGGTGTCATGTATGTTATTCTATTTCTCCTAGTGGAGATCATGATGCAATTCTAGTTCTAGTATCTTGTCTAGAATTCATAATATCACACTATACATTTTACGACATGTCTAGTTTGTTTCCTTTACATCTAGCCATGTTTTACCTACTTTTTTTCTTGGTTAATGTATGCGAAGAAATTCTTATATTTTAAAAAATCTAAAAATCTTCTTATGGGAAGATTTTCCTTGTTGGATTTTCTGCGTCTCTGAGGTCACCTCCGTTCGAGGGTGTGCATTTTAAGAGATGGTGTGTCAGAAGTTCTCTGGCTCACAACCATGAGATGCTTTCAGGCAACTAAAGGAAAGCATGAAGAATATCTTACTGCCCTCGAGGAGAAAGTTGTGAGGAAGC
Source organism: Lolium rigidum (assembly GCF_022539505.1). Classification (NCBI taxonomy): domain Eukaryota; kingdom Viridiplantae; phylum Streptophyta; class Magnoliopsida; order Poales; family Poaceae; genus Lolium; species Lolium rigidum. The sequence continues at coordinate 184,479,005 of NC_061509.1, forward strand.
CCACACTCTTTTGAGGGATGCTATTGCCAGTGTTATTTGTGAGAATATTGTTAACTCATATTTCTCCATCACGGGAAGAATATATGGGATGCGCTCGAGGCCAAGTTTGGGGCCTCGAACGTGGGCAGTGAATTATATGTCATGGAGCAATACTATGACTTTAAGAGGGATGATGAGCGCTGTGTTGTTGAGCAGGATCATGAGATACCGTCCATTGCCAAGAAACTTGGGCATCTTAGATGTGTATTACTGGAAAAGTTTATTGCCGGAGGCACCACCGTCAAACTTCCTCCTTCATGGAGGAATTTTTCTACTTCTCTGAAACACAAGAGACATGAGTTTTTTGTCACATATATTGTTGGTACTCTTGATGTCGAAGATAAGATGAGAGCAAAAGACATGTGTGATCAAGGTGGCGAGGGAGGTTCTAGTGCCAATTTGGTACAGAAGAAAAACTTTCAACCCACAAGTTCAAGAACAAGACCAAGTTTGACGACAAATGGAAGTTTTATGGGAAGCAAAAGGCCTCAAGTCTACCAACTTCAACAAGAAGACTAATAAGAAGAAAGGAGTATGCCAATGATGTCTCCCAAGTGCAAGAGATCTATTGTAGTACCTCTCAATAATAAAAGGTTGTCGAACCCACGAGGAGCTGAAGGTATTGGTTAGCAAGTTTGACAAATTAAACTATAAAAGATGCAGTGATTTGTGTTTTGGGTTAGTTTGCAAAAAATTAAATTGTTGAAAGTAAATTGCAATAAATTAAACCTCTTAATAAGAGAAAGCTCAATCCTCTATGCAACAAGAGGACAAGCTCAAGTATGTGTACTAATATGTAACACGAATTTCCGAGGGCGGCATGGATTTACTTAGCGTAGAGATTTCTAAACAACATTGTAAGCATTTTGCTAAGTTTATTCTTATTAGACGAAGCCTAAATTAGGTGCAGCCATATACATTAGCTAGTTGACCCCTTATGGTTGGTCCTAAGGCCAATTTCATGAGCAAAAAGGAATCATTAAGACATAAATGTACAATCATAGTAGTTAGTTCTATAGGGTCCCCGATCTAAAACCCCTATTGCAACTCAAGGTATTGGAAGACGGTTTCTATCATTCCGTCCCTTCCTACCTTGTTTATTACATTAAGGAGCAGCCCTATGAGCCCATATGGTGAATTAATATGTACTCGATGTTCGCATATCACCATTATGAACTTTACATAAAAGATTAATACTTGACCAAATACTAACTGCATAATATATATAAATCATAGCCAATTCATCATATGTCTTCAGAAACATGGGGAACAAGAACAAGTCACAACGGTGAAACTTGATATGAATCAGTGGCATGCAGATTACAACACAATCTGAAAGTATAACTTCACCACCAAACAAAGACAAGTTGCCATCGCAATCATGCAAATAGCCCTTAAACAGTATCTAGGGTTCAATCAACCACAAACTTTGAGGGGACGCGGTGGATCTTGGAGATGGAGATGGTGCTAATGTTGGGGATGATGGGGATATTGATGTTGATGCCTCCTCTAAGCCAAGGGGAGTGGTGATGTGGGCATTACCCTTCGGGTAACCAACATTAGGCTACCTCCTACAGCCCAACCAGGGGCCCACGAAGATTGCTCAACAACCAAGGTGTGCCAACACGTCGGTTCCAGAGAAGGAGACTCACCCGAAGAAGGATTCTTGACAAACAAGGCAAGAAGACGTTAATCAAGGAAAGATTATAGTATATCCCTTTGTAACCTAGTCGAATCCGGACAGAACTCTCGGGACCTGGCCTGCAATATAAGGGCCAGGAGAGGGTCTGCCGGAGGACACAATTACAACAGATAGATTCACCGCAAGTGTAGAGCTAGGACCTTAGAACCTTAGCCTCTCGACGAGATCACAACCATAGCCTTCGGTTACCCCATTGTAACCCGATATATTCGATAATCAAGATTAGATAAGCAGGAAGTAAGGGTTTTACCTCATCGAGGGCCCCGAACCTGGGTAAATCTCTATCCCTGTCTGTTTGGTATCCGATGTCTCGTGTCAGCCTGCAGGATTCCGTCAACCCTAAGCCCCTCATGGTGGGCATTTCCGGGAGCACCCTCGTCAATTGGCGCCGTCTGTGGGAAGATTGTCGACACAAGGCACATCATCGGCTGCTCCAGTCACATTAGCAACATTCGTGCTGGCATCAACAACACCTTCGAGCCCGAAGGGTTCGGTTCGCTGCGGATCCTTCGGGTTTACTCCACGCAACAAAGCGCCGCGTCCAAATCCTTCGGAGTTATGTGGCGACATGGACCCAACGTTTGGCGGTGTCCACTTCATCGTCGATTCTGGAGGTTTCCTTCGACTTCCGAGTTCAGGTGCACCAGGCCCGCTAAGGACTTCGGCTCCAAAAATTGTCATCCCGCCGATAGCTGCAACAGGTTCACCATACTCGTTCGGTAACAGCAACGCGAACATCCAAAGAAATATCGGTAGCACTGGGAGCGGACAGGAGCACCGGAAGAGAAAAGGGATCTTCATTACGAAGCAGTTGGTCGCGCTGCAAGTCGTTCTTATCAATATGGTGAAGGATGTTACAACACGCAATTAACCAAAAGTCGCAGCCGTGCACCTTGCCTGCCAGCTGTACAGCAACTTGTCGCTCCGTGTTACTTGCATACTTACATTGACCCAAAGGACAACATTGAGAAGGCTTCGCATCTACTCAAGACTGTCGACAGTTCCTTGATATTCAGAAGTTATGTGAAGATCTAAGGTCTGATTCAGAAGCAAAGGCGCGTTCGGCGAAAGAAGGAATGACCGTTTACGCTCAACAACAGCAGTATGTGCCGGACGAAGATATTTACATACCTACCGAGGTCTACCCTGCATCTCGAGGGAAAGTGAACATGATTCACAAGGCCTACGTTTCGAAAAGGGAGTCCAAGAAGTTTTCACGAGAAATAAAGCTTGCAAAAGTAGGTATGGTGACAGTACCCAATAATATCGATTGGTCAGATCAAAACATCATGTTTAGCAGGGCAGATCATCCGACGACCGTCCCAAGGTCCGGTCACGCCACCCTAGTCCTTGAAGCGCAGATCGGAGGATACAACATGAGCAAAGTGTTTATGGATGGAGGAAGTGGTCTAAATCTTTTGTTTGCAAGCACAATGAAGGCAATGGGTTTGACAGCCGATATGTTAAAAGAATCTGACACTGGCTTCCACGACATCATCCCGACCCGACCCGCATATCCCCTTGGCAAGATTTCGTTGGACGTTGTCTTCAGCACACCCAGCAACTTCAAGAAGGAGAGACTCGAGTTCGAGGTGGTAGATTGGGAATCGCAGTACCACGCCATCCTCGGTAGGCCAACGTTTGCCAAGTTTATGGCAGTTCCTCATTTTGCGTATTTGAAGCCGAAGATTCCCCAGGCAATAACGGGACATCAATACCTGTTCACGGAAGTTTTTCTAGTTCTGATAACTGCGACAAAGACTTTCAGAATATCGCCTCCAAGTTCAGAGTCAGAGAAGAACTCAATGCACTTGATGTACTCACCGATCATACATAGCCACCTGCCAATAATCGGAACACAAAGTCCGACGAGTTTGACGCTGCCAAGGAAGCAAAGAAGCATCAAGTGCATCCCTCTAACCCGAAGAAAACAATCAATGCATCGACATATCTTACTGTCGCATAGGAAGGCGCGCTCATCGAGTTCCTCTAGCCGTGAGCGCTGGGAAATATTTGCATGGGAGCCATCCGACATGCCAGGTATTCCCAGGGAACTCGCTGAGAACGCCCTCAATATTGACCCCAAAGCCAAACCTGTATAGCAGACGTTACGTCGTTTCTGAGAACCGAAAAGAAAAGCTATATGAGAAGAAGTTAATCGGCTCCGCAAATCCGGGTTTATTTGAGAGCTCAAGGAAGCCGAATGGGTAGCTAACCCGGTCATGGTGTCTAAGAAAGATACGATAGCGCTTCGTATGTGCATCGACTTCACGAGCCTCAACAAGCATTGCTCGAAGGATCATTTCCCGTTGCCACGCATCGATCAAATAGTTGACTGCACGGTAGGCTGCGATCGCCTCTCCTTCCTCGATGCTTATTCAGGATACAATCAGATCAAGCTCAAAAAAGAATACCATGAATTAACAGCATTCATCACACCGCATGGTGTCTACTGCTACAACGTCATGACTTTCGGACTAAAAAATGCGGGTGCAACCTATCAACGGTGCATGCAAGCCTGCCTCGGGGAGCAGATTGGCCGGAATATCGAGGTTTATATTGACGACATCATCGTCAAAACAAGAACGCTGCCACGCTCATCGATGACCTGAGGGAAACCGTCGACAACCTCGTCCGATACAAGATCAAGGTGAACCTGAAGAAATGCTTTTTCGGGGTACTAGGAGGCCAAGTACTCGGGTACTTTATTTCAGCCAAAGGAATAGAGGTTAATCCTTTGAAGATTAAAGTTGTTCTTGACATGGAGCCACCAAGGACTTTACAGCTGGTGCAATAGCTAGAAGGACGAGTAGCAGCTCTTAGTAGATTTATTGCAAAACTGGGAGAAAAGGCCCTGCCTTTCTATCAGTTGATGAAGAAATCAGAAAAATTCGAGTGGACAGTAGAGGCACAAGACGCTTTTAACAATCTGAAGAAGGTTTTGTCTACTTCTTCGGTCCTCGTTACTCCACATGACAGGGAGCCGATGTTACTCTATATCGCGGCAACCAATCGAGTCATCAACACTGTGCTTGTTGTCGAGCGCACGGAAGAGGGGAAAGTTCACGGCGTACAACGCCCTATTTATTACCTCTGCGAAGTACTTACACCAACAAAACAGAGGTATCCACACTACAGTAATTGGCATATGCTGTATGGATGACAGCACGAAAGCTGAGGCATTACTTCGCCGAGCACCCGATTATTGTCCTAACCGAAGCTCCGTTGAAGAATATACTCACCAATCCAGATGCTACAGGTCGTGTATCTTTGTGGGGCATCAAGATAGCACCACATGATATTTCCTACATCAACCGAACATCTATCAAGTCTCAGGTGCTCCCAGATTTCTTTGTTGATTGGAATCAGTCGCAAACTCCTGCTGCACCCAATATGTCAGGTTCTTGGACTATGTACTTTGATGGTTCCAAACGAAGCACGGGTGCAGGGGCAGGAGTAGTGTTAATTTTGCCACAAGGAGACAAGACGAGGTATGTGCTGAGAATGAATTTCTCGCTTCCGACAAACAACGAAGCAGAATACAAAGCATTATTGCACGGTATGCGTATGGCCAAGGCATGTGGAGCTACTCGTTTGGACATTTATGGAGATTTAAACCTTGTGGTTCAGGGGTCGATGAGTTTATGCGATGCCATCAACGACAACATGATCGCTTATCGCCAAATGTATCAATCGATGGAAGCCAAGTTTGAAGGTTGCGAGTTAAAACATATTGTCAGAGCTAGCAACGAGGAAGCAGATGCCTTGGCGAATATCGGCTCTACATGCTCTCCAATCCTAGATGGAGTCTTCTATGAAGTAATTACTCAACGATCTATTAAAGTAAATACTTCGGCACCCCCTGCAAAATCGACTGCTGACTCGGGGCTACGCCCCAGGACGCTGCAAAAGATATTATTTTTGGATCCAAACAACAAGTTCTTCTCCTCGAGCCTTTGTGGATTAAACCTTTTCTGGCATACTTAATGGAGCAGCGGTTGCCGGACGATCCAGCAGAAGCTAGACGCATTGTGCGATAATCTAAAACATTTACTATAGTGGATGGCGACCTTTATAACGGAGTATTTCTCGCATCTTCCAATGGTGCATTGCCATCAACGATGGAAAGGTCCTATTGCGAGAGATACACGAAGGCACATGTGGCTATCATGCAAGCTGGCCAAAGCCTTCAGAGTTGGGTTTTATTGGCCAACAGCAGCAGCCGATGCAAGAGACTTAGTTCGGAAGTGCGATCATTATCAACGTTTTGCACCAAAGCCACTCGCACCTTCTACGAACCTCATGACAATACCTCTGGAATGGCCTTTTGTGTAGTGGGGACTCGACCAAGTTGGTCAAATGCCAAAGTCATCGCCAGGCGGTCATACCCATCTATTGGTAGCAGTCGGCAAATTCACCAAGTGGATTGAGGCCATACTAGTCACCAATCAGACAGCCAAAACAGCTGTCAAGTTCTTCAAAGGAATCACCTGTCGCTTTGGTGTGCCTCACAACATCATCACAGACAATGGAACTAGCTTTGCTTTGAATGAATTTCATGAATTCTGTGACGATAATGGCATCAAGCTCAGTTTTGCTTCGGTTTCACACCCTCAAACCAATGGGCAGGTAGAAAGGATCAACGGCTTAATCTGTGATGGCATTAAAACGCGTCTCACAAATGCAGCTGGAGCTTGGGTCCAAAATTTACCATCAGTACTTTGGAGTTTGCGAACTACACCGAATAGATCAACGCAATATACCCCCTTCTTCCTCGTATATGAAGCCGAAACTGTTCTACCTGCCGACGTTCGCTTCGAGACACCTCGGGTGGCGGCATACAATGAGAAAGCCTCTGTTCAGGCATTACAAGACACTATGGATCTTGTCGATGAGGCTCGAGATATTGCTATGGCAAGAACAGCAGTATATCAGCAGGCGATACAGAATTACCACAGCCGAAGGGTGCGCACTCGATACTTTGACGTAGGCGATCTAGTACTACGACTAAAGCAGAAAGGACATCTAAAGCTTGAATCTCCATGGGAAGGACCATACAACGTTACTGAAGTAATCCCAGGAGGAGCTAATCACCTCAAGAATACTACAAACAGGAAAAGATGTTGAGAACCCATGGAACATTGCACAATTGCGACGATTTTATGTGTAGGACTTGACTTTTTCGCGGCCTTTTTATTTCTTCCTTTTACAATAAGGCTTCTTATCCAATACCGGAATAATGTATACCCCAGTTGCATATTATGAATAAAAGTTCTAATTCAGCTTATATGATTACCATTTTTCTCGAACAAATGTTTGGCATCTTTTTGATCGGCTACTATTACTCCCATCGGGAGCTCTGGTATCAACGTATTATGGCTTACCCGACAATACTCGAGGGCTGCAAGGTTTATTACAACGTTGTCGTTTACTATTACTCCCATCGGGAGCTCTGGTTATCGACATGTCATAGTTTTCCCGGCAATATTCGGGGGCTGTAGGTTCTATTATGGTTTTCGTCAAGAGCCTCAAGGACCATGCGAGTGCTACAATTGATGGGAATCTTCGTACAAAAGCAATTCCACCAAGCCTCAAGAAACATGCGAGCGCTGCAGTTGGTGGAAACAATACAACATATGAAAGGCTCACGCCGGTGCACCGTGTTACGAAGCCGAATAAGCGCATAGTTCCCTCGTTGATTCGAGGATTGTTGCCATTACGAGCATACATACGATCCAACAAAATTGTTTGCGATTACTACAGTGTCGTCGAATGAGCAAGCTGACTTGATCTCTCAGTTGCCTTCAACAAATAAAAAGTTTTGACTAGGCTTACGGTCCATCGACTCGCTATTTATGTTATAAAAAGAACATCAACGGCATAAGGGTGTTAAAAAAGAACATCATCTTTACAATGCAAGTTCATCTTAAAAAAGAAGAGTGATTCATTCGAAGTAATTACAAAAGCACATTATGTGCGAGGATAATTAAGAATTTCTATCATGATGAGGTTCCTTGATCTGCTTGGTTCTTCAAATCTCTTTTTCAGTACTTGTCTCCATCCTAGAGATGACGATATGAGCAGGATCTCTAGCTACGGGGTAGTACTGATCAAGTTTTACATTAGCATTGGCTATGAATTCTAAATCAAAGGTCGGATGACAAGCTAACACAGAAGCAAATGCCATTTCTGCTCCGGCAAGAAGTTATTTGCGTATTAAAGACCGAATTCTAGCAGGAGTTTTAAATCGAGTAAACAAAGCTGATAGAGTCTCGGGTGCTAGATCCAAAGGGAACATGGTCCTCCACACCATGGTCAGATGAGCATGGTACTTATCGAAGTAATAATGTACCTTCTCAACCCGATACTCGAACTTTGCCACAATTAAAGCCTTTGATCTACTCGACCATAATGCACACTTCGGGTGTGACATATCGGTCATTGCTGCAATATTCTCATGGATTCGCTTGTTCTCCTTCGATTCATTGAAAGCAACGACTTTTTGGAGACGAAGAAAAAGCAAGTCAGTAGAACATCTCTTTTAAAAAAACAAAACAACAGAATGGTGCTGATTACTTACTGACAAGGGATTAACTTATCAATGCCTATGGATTGTAGGCTAGGGTTTAATTGGAAGTAGAGGGCAAGTAGATCTCGAAGGTTTCAGCCGAAAAGTACTCGACGAATATGAAAACTAGGGTTTGTAAACAATGATTCGATGACTGCTTCGTCCCTCGACTCCCCTTTATATAGGAGGTGGAGCCGAGGGTTTCGTTTCGTACAAGTTACAGAGTCCGGGACGGTTTCTAACTCATCCCGCCAAATTACAAATAACCTTTCTTATTACAAGTCTAACTTTCCTTAATATATCTTGGGCTCCCGAATCTTCTTATTCTTCGGATAATGGGCCTTCAGTAAACCCCGGGTACTATCTTTGGCAAGCCCATTTGGGATGCCTATGTCGATAGCCCCGAGATTTTGCTTGAATCGTAGAGTCAGGGAAAATCTCCACTGTTTATTTTTATTCGAGAGCTTTAACCTTTTACATTCCTTCATATAAAATTCTATATTGTGCAGGGATAATGGTAGTTGGGGCTAGTTCATCCGACGGATCGAGTACTAGTTAACCGCTCTAGTGGCAATCCGCAAAAACCTACTTCAAGATCACGTCCCTGGACATGATCTCGGGATACTTGGTGTAAACTTCGACGAGGTGCCGCTTAAGGTCTTACCATTCCGTCGAGTCCCAGTCAAATTTATCGGGTACCTAACGTGTCCGTTAGGATTTTTCTTCGTATCCGTTGATACGGATAAAAGTAGCAGAGCGCAGTCTTCGGCGATGCCACGCCCGGCGGAAACGGATCCGGGGTCTTACCTTCGCAAATTTGCGGCATTCGAAATTGATCGCAACTTTGGCGTTCGAGAATATATTGTCGAGTGCTTTTCCGGCTGTTGGAATAGCACATTTTATCGAGTTAAATATGACTTATATTGCTCTCCCGATGGGAGTATATGTAGAGTTAATTATAACTCGAAATATACTCTCTTGTTTTTCTATCTTTTTTCTTTTTTAATTTCATCGGGCACGCGAACAGCGTTCCCGATGGGAGTAGCCCCCGAGGCTACAGCCAAGAACTTGTGCTTGGTTGTAGGCTCAACATTTTAGTCCACCTTGTCGCTATATTGTCGTTATTTACCGATATGATCCTCTTTTCATCTCTCGGGTGCGCGAACAGCGCTCCCGATGGGAGTAGCCCCCGAGGCTACAGCCAAGAACTTGTGCTTGGTTGTAGGCTCCCACAATTTCTATATTTCCATACTCGAAATTTTTACTTTTATCGAAGTAGCCCCCAGAGCATTTGGGCAAAAACTTGTATTTGACCAAAGGCTCTCGAAGTATTCAAATAACTTCTTCTGTCGCCAATCTTCTTTTATTTTTCTTGTCGACACGCTTTCCTTAGTCAAATTCACTTCATCTTCAGTAATAACCGAGATTTTTCTGCTTTGTGGGTCCACTATTTCCACCTCGTTGACACGTCGTGCAAGTGGTGGACACACGTCCTCCGCTTTTCATGACTTTTTTGCGTTAGCCGAAGAACTAGGTCTCCCACCTGAAAAGATCTTGGCCGCAAACGTCGACTGTGGTAGTTTTTCAGGTCCTGTTGATATTTGGTAACTCGTGACAGTAACTTCATCTCCGGCTTCATCAAGTGCGTCGACATCATCTTCTAAAGCCTTTCTCGAAGTTTCTTCATCGTATTCCGTAACTCTTGGAGCATCATGTTCTATTTCTATCGGCAGTATCGCTTGACTCCATGGACCAGGAAAAACGGCGTCTCCTCGTCGTCGTATTTGGTGTTGTTCGAATACTCCACAATACACTTGGCAACTCCTCTGGCCAGGTATGTCGAGCTTTTTCCAGTGGTCCTAACAGGCGTTTCTTGATGCCATTGCAGATGATGCCATTGGCTTTCTCGACTTGCCCATTGGTTTGAGGATGTGCAACTGACGCAAAGTGCAACTTGATACCCACTTCTTCGCAATAATCCTTGAATTCGCGGGATGTGAAGTTACTGCCATTGTCCGTGATGATGCTATGGGGCACTCCAAATCTGAAGACGAGGCCTTTTATGAATTTTACTGCGGATGCTCCGTCTGGTGAATTTATCGGCTTTGCTTCTATCCACTTTGTAAATTTGTCGACAGCTACTAGCATGTATTCCTTTCCTCCTGGCCATGATTTGTGTAACTTTCCCACCATATCGAGTCCCCATTGTGCAAAGGGCCACGACAATGGTATTGGTGTTAGTTCTGTTGTGGAGAGTGAGGTTTTGCGGCAAACCTTTGACACGCATCGCAAGTCCTTACTATTTCTTTGGCGTCCTCGATTGCTGTCAACCAGTAGAATCCTGCCCGAAAAACCTTGGCTGCAATAGCTCGACTACTCGCGTGGTGGCCGCATATTCCTTCGTGTACGTCTTTCAGAATTATTCTTCCTTCTTCGGGTGTGACACACCTTTGCAGGACGCCTGAAATACTTCGCTTGTACAATTCTCCTTTGATCACCGTGAAAGCTTTAGAACGTCGAATTACTCGCCTTGCTTCAACTGGATCGTCGGGTATTTCTTTCCTAAGGATATATGATATATATATTTGCATCCAAGGAACCTGTACCATCATCACAAGCTCTTGTTCCTCTTCATCCTCCGTGTTTTCTGTGAGGGATGTCGAAGTTTTCTCTTTTGCTTTTTTCTGCACCTTCTTTGGCTTCGTAGATCTCTCCGCTATTTCTTCCCAAAATACTCCTGGCGGGATTGGGAGGCACTGCGACCCGATATTTGCGAGGACGTCGGCTTCATCGTTGCTTAATCTACTGATGTGATTTACCTCGCATCCATCGAATAGTTTCTCGAGTTCATTGTACACCTCCTTGTATGCTACCATGCTATCATTGACTGCGTCACATTGGTTCATAACTTGCTGAGCCACCAACTGTGAGTCGCCAAAGATTTTTAATCGAGTTGCACCGCAAGCTTTTGCCATCTTCATCCCGTGTATGAGGGCTTCATATTCTGCTTCATTGTTAGATGCGTTTGGGAACGTCATCCGAAGGATATACTTCAATTTGTCGCCTTCAGGTGATATAAGTACTACTCCTGCGCCAGCTCCTTCTACTCTCTTGGACCCGTCGAAATTCATGGTCCAGGTTCTCGACAAGTCCGGGGGTCCCGTGTTTTGCAGCTCCATCCACTCGCGATGAAGTCCGGCGAGAACTTGCGACTTGATTGCTTTTCTTTTTCATACGTGATGTCCCGAGGGGAAAGTTCTATTCCCCAAAGGGAGACACGACCCGTAGCTTCCGGATTGTTTAGTATATTTGACAAGGGAGCTTCATTGACCACTATGATCGGGTGTGCCGAAAAATAGTGGCGCAATTTTCGTGCTTGTTGTGAACACTCCATATGCTAGCTTTTGGTATTGAGGGTACCTTTGTTTTGATGGTGACAAAACTTCGCCGACGAAATATATCGGCCTCCGTACTCCGTGGAGTTTTCCTTCTTCTTCTCTTTCGACAACTAGCACCGTGCTCACCACTTGGGGCGTGGCTGCGATATATAGCAGGAGAGGTTCCTTTTCCTTCGGCGCCACCAAAATTGGTGGTGTCGAGATTCTGCGCTTCAAGTCTTCGAAAGCTCTATCTGCTTCTTCGTTCCACTGGAATTTTTCTCCTTGCTTTATCAAAGCGTAGAACGGTAGTGCTTTTTCTCCCAGCCTGGCGACGAATCTACTTAATGATGCGACTCGCCCAGTTAACTGTTGTACTTCTTTCAACTTTGTTGGCTTTCTCATTGTTACGATAGCTTGTATTTTGTTGGGATTTGCTTCAATCCCTCTTGCTGAAACTGAGAACCCAAGAAGTTCTCCTGCTGGGACGCCAAAAGAGCATTTCGTCGGGTTGAGCTTGAGGCAGAATTTGTCGAGGTTGTCGAAGGTTTCCTTCAAGTCCTCAATTAATGTTGCCCCCTTTTTTGATGTGATGACGACGTCGTCGATGTATACTTGCACATTTTTCCCAATCTGTGTTGCCAAGCACTTCTGCATCATCCGTTGATATGTTGCTCCCGCGTTTTTTAACCCGAAGGGCATTGTTTTATAGCAGAATACACCATACGGTGTGATGAATGCTGTTTTGGCTTCGTCGTCTTCTTTCAATCTGATCTGGTTATAACCAGAGTATGCATCCAGGAAGGAAAGACGTTCGCATCCTGCCGTGGAGTCGATGATTTGATCGATCCTTGGGAGGGGAAAGTGATCCTTAGGACAATGTTTATTGAGACACGTAAAGTCGACGCACATGCGAAGGACTGTCGTGTGTTTCTTCGGCACCATCACTGGGTTAGCTACCCACGTGGCTTCTGTAGATATCTCTTTGATAAAACCAGCATCTTTGAGTCGATTTATTTCTGATAGCATAGCTTTGCGGTTTGGTTACGAAAAACGTCGCAAAGGTTGTTTGATTGGTCTCGCTAATGGATCCAAGTTTAGGTGGTGCTCGGCAAGTTCCCTGGGTACTCCCGGCATGTCGACTGGACACCATGCGAAGATTTTCCAGTTCTCACGGAGGAACTCGACGAGCGCGCTTTCCTATGCGATATCCATGTCGTTTGCGATAGATGTCGTCTTTTTCGGGTCTGTCGGGTGAATCTGCACCTCCTTAGAATTTTTCTCAGTACTGAAGGTTGATTCTTTATTTGGCCTTCCAACGTCTGGCAGTACGTCGTAATCAGTCATACTTTTTGACGCCAAATACTCAGCTTGCATCCCGAAAGTTTCTGATAACCGATGAAAATCCTTGTCGCACTTATCGGCTAAGGCGAAGCTTCCTTTGACTGTGATTGGTCCCTTTGGTCCTAGCAATCTCCACAACAGGTATGTATAGTGTGGTACCGCCATAAACCTAGCATATGCTGGCCATCCCAACAAAGCGTGGTACTGTGATGGGAAATCCACGACTTCAAATTCCAGCTTCTCGATCCTATAATTTTCTCGGGTTCCAAACGGAACGTCAAGATTGATCTTTCCCAATGGGTAACTCGGTTTCTCCGGTGTGATGCCGTGAAACCTTGTATCTGTCGGCTTCAAGTTTGCTAAGGATATGTTCATCTTCCTCAATGTATCTGCATACATAAGGTTTAAGCTGCTGCCGCCATCTATGAACACTCGAGAAACATCAAATCCCGCAATGACTGCTGGCAAAATAAGTGCTGACTGTCCTGGTCGAGGAACTTGCTGCGGATGATCTGCTATGGTGAAGCCAATGTCTTGTCCTGACCAATTAAGATACTCAACTGTTGGTGGAGGCATTTTCTCTGCCATAAACACCTGTCGTGAGATTACTTTACGAGCTCTATTGGACGGCCTTCCTTTCTGAATCATCGACACCGCTCCGTTTGAGTTGGGATCAACATAAGGTGGTGGTGGAGGTGCTGCCGCTATTCCGAGCTGATGCCGATTGTCATCTGTAATCGCAGGAGGTGGTGGCAGGTGAACCTCGCTCCTGGGCTCCCGAGGGTTTCTCTGTGCTGCTCGAGCATTAGCGTGCTCTGCATACCTGAACATTGCCTGAAAATTTCGACAGTCTTTCTGCAGGTGCCCCGACTGTCTTTTTCCATTGCTGTCGAGGAAAAAATGCATCTGGCACGGTCCGTTCATCATTTCTTCGGGAGACACGAAAGGCCTTGGGAATCTAGGCCCGCTATTTTGCCTGTTGCGAGAGCCGTCCTCGTTGTCGCCTTGCTGCTCACTCGCTTCTTTGATAATCATCTCTATTGTTTCCTCCTGTGTTTGCCCGGAAACCTGCCGAAATTTGGCCTGGGACGTCATAGTTCGGGTACTGCCGAGGAAATCGTCGCCTCGGTTGGTAATTTCGACCACGGTCCTCCTCTGGCGACCTGTGCCGTTTGTTGTGGACAGCATCTTCTCCATCTGCCCATCTGTTTGCTATCTCCATTAACGCGGATACTGTCCTTGGATTGGTCCTTCCCAAGTCCTCGACAAAATCTCCGCGCCTGATTCCTGCGACAAACGCATCTATTGCTCTCTCGTCAGATATATTTTCTGCCGAGTTTTTGATGATGTTCCACCTTTGGATGTACTTTCTCATTGACTCATCCGGCTTTTGTTGACATGCCCTCAACTCTTCTAACGATGCAGGTTTTTTGCACGTGGATCTGAAGTTCTTGACGAACACGTCCTCGAAACTTTCCCAGCTGTCGATAAATCCTGGAGTGAGTTTCTTTATCCAAGATCGTGCGGCTCCACTCAAATGCACCTGGATGCTTTGCATAGCTGTTGCCCTGGTTCCTCCTGTGAGCTTCACTGTCTCGAGATAATCGACTAGCCAATCCTCTGGATCTTGAAGGCCGTCAAACTTCTTGAAATTGTCGGGTAACTTGAATCCTGAGGGGACTCGAGTTTTTCGGACTCTCCTCGTGAAGCATGGTAAGCCGCACATATCTTCGTCGTTAAGCTCCGGAGATTGCCGATGATCCCTTCTGCTTTGCCGCGCTCTATCGACCCTTGCTTGTGCTTGATGTGTCTCTTGCTCCGCTTGGTCCTTCGGGGGCTGCCGCCGTTGCTGCTTTGCAGGTCGTGGACTATTTTGCCTTGCCGCTCCTTCGGGAGGCGTTGATACAAACGCTGTCCCCATAGCTCCAACCCCTGCTATCGCCATATTGTATAATGTTTCTCTTGGATCACCTGGAGGTGGTTTAGATGCGAGTATAAAAGCTTGTGTCGCCATATACCCAGCTTCTGGTGTCTTAGGGATAATGTTTCCTCTTGTATCTATCGACATAAAGGACATGTCGAGGTTTTGAACCAAGTGCTCTCTTTACGCTTCGGGTATGTGTTGTAACCTTGATCTTCCTCTCGTTCCGAGCCTCCCGTGGCTATCGCCCGAAACTCTAGATTGTCGACTTAAATCTGCCCTTCTCTGCTCGGATGCGAAGCTGCCTCCTTTCTCCTGTTCAACTCAGCGCATCTGTTTTTCTATTTCTCCGGCAGCTCGTGCGAGCCTATATTGATATGCTTGCAATTCCTCTGGTGTGGCTGTGGTAGCCATTGGTTCTGTACCATTCATAGCTCTCGCAGCTCTGTCCCACGCTGCTTGTGAAAGTTGAACTCTATCTCGTGGCTCTGGCCCGAGGTATTTGTTGCCTAGCCCTTGTCGCAGATTGGAGGGATCGACGTATGGATTTCCCAGATCGTCGAAAGCCTCAGATGTTTCCTCTTGATCCTCAATGGCATAAATCTGATGATATTTTCTACTCAGATCTATGTTGGGTTTGGTGACATCATCGTTGAAATTGATGAAGACCTTGCCCACTGTGATAGATTTGTCGATGAAGTCGTAACTGTCGACATCGCTTGAGCCATCGCTTATATATGAGTCCGCGGATGACTCAAACGACATGTCGCTGAAGATCTTGGCGAGTTTATCTCTTGCTCTGGTGCTGACGTAGCGTGGTGCCGAAGTTTCTTCTTCTCCTGACTCGGTTGACGATGTATAGCTTGAAAAATCGGAATCGACCGCTGACGATCCCGATGAAATCGGAATTTCGACGCGATACGATCCTTCCTTCTCGATGCGAAAGTGGAACCTTCCGAACGTCATCTCCATGGGCTCCGCCAGATACGCATATGCATCCAAACGGGAGGGTGGGTGAGGAACAAAATCGACAGGACCAGCAACGATCTGTTTACCTCGATCCATTGCGTTGCTTGCGGTTGACGATGTCGAAGATCTTGAACGTGCCATCGAGATCAGATCCTTACGCCTCTAGTTCCCACAGACGGAGCCAATTGACAAGGGATTAACTTATCAATGCCTATGGATTGTAGGCTAGGGTTTAATTGGAAGTAGAGGGCAAGTAGATCTCGAAGGTTTCAGCCGAAAAGTACTCGACGAATATGAAAACTAGGGTTTGTAAACAATGATTCGATGATCTCTTCGTCCCTCGACTCCCCCTTTATATAGGAGGTGGAGCCGAGGGTTTCGTTTCGTACAAGTTACAGAGTCCGGGACGGTTTCTAACTCATCCCGCCAAATTACAAATAACCTTTCTTATTACAACTCTAACTTTCCTTAATATATCTTGGACTCCCGAATCTTCTTATTCTTCGGATAATGGGCCTTCAGTAAACCCCGAGTACTATCTTTGGCAAGCCCATTTGGGATGCCTATGTCACTTACAGCTTAGGTTCTCAGTAGCCACACGCAGGCGATGTAGAGCATGTTGTTCGACTGCTATGGCAAGTTCATTCTTCTTCTTCACCAGTGCAGCCATGGCATGGAGACCAACCATATCTTTATCCAATTGAGAAATTTGATTACGCAGTCGACGCACAAGTTCAGATTCATCGATAGCGGTAGAATTCAAAGAACTTTCGGCTCGGGAAGAAGTCGAAGTTATCTGCAGCAAGTTATTTAATATACACTCTCAGAAAATCAGCAAAGGGAAATTATCAAGTGCAGAAAATTCACATCGGGAGCTATCGAAATCTTTTCATTCAAAAGGCTATGTTAAGAAAGTTAAGTGCTGACAACAGAGCCAGCTTAAGTCATTAGAGAACAAGGGACGGGATAAATATGTTCAAAGTTACAACTAAGCAAATCAGTGGACTCGGGACGCTTGGGTTCATGTAGATGAGCTTGGTGCAGTCTCGGATGCAGTCTTCTTCTTGTCTTCATCGACTAACTTGAGGAGACGACTTGCACACAGTTGGGATGATTCATTGAAAGGGACGGGGTCGACAGGAGAACCATCTACGTCTATTGGCAACACTTTCGATAGTTGTTCCAGCTTTGATTCAAGACCATGCCCCATCAAGATTTGAAAATCAAGAACCACTTCATAAAGGCGAGAGCAACGCTTTAATACCTCGATAGCGCAGCTGGAGTCGACGAAGAAGGTGTTCGCCAGCTCTCCAAGAGTCTTGTTTTGGTCTAGCCTGGGAAACATCAGCGAGAATAACTTCGACAGAGCTCCCTTGACCTTCTTCAGAAGATCTTGAATTTGATCGTTGGATTGAACAGCGAAAGAAAGAGCATCCGACATGGAGTCCACCCTCAACTTGTTCGTACGGTCGACGGGCATGTCGGCAACACCTAAAAGTATCATGGAAGATAATTCATTGCAACGACAAAATATCCTAAGAAAAGAAGAAGTAAATGAGCATGGACAAATCTTACTTAACAAGCTTTCGATGGATTTGTGGAGAGCGCCTTCTTTCTTATCTGCTTCGGCATAAGCCTTGAGCTTCGACTCATGTCTCCTCCTTCATCTTCCTCTTCAGCTTCTTCAGTTCTTCCTTCAGGCTCACATTCTTGCTCCGAGATTCGGTTGCCAGCATGTTTGCTTCTTGTACTTGGTCACCTGAAGATTTGGCAGCCTTGCAGAGCTGGGCGTTCTCTGCCTCTAGTCGAACAAACTGATCAGCAAAGTCTACCACGATATCGACTGCGGCATGAATTGGCTGCAACAGGAGAATTAAAGGAGTATGTCAGAATATATATACAAACATACCTTAACCTATACTTGGCTCTGCCCAAAGCCAACTATCGGCTCGGGGGCTGCTGGGTACTGATTATTGAAAAGAAGAAACACTTACATGATTCTTTGAAGATGGAGGAACGGAGGCTCTTTCTGAAGGAGCAATTGAAGAAGCTTTAACCTTGGCTACGGTTCTCCTTGGCGGAAGAGGAGCAGTAGGTTCATCTTCAGCAGAAAAGGGCGTCGATTCCTTCAATGATTCTGGATTTTCAGAGTTCATCATTGCCTTCTTCAGAGGAGGAAGACCTTCATCTCCATGAGAGCTATTCGAAGAAAATATGGACTGGTATAAGTCGAAGGTTATCAGGAAGTATGAGAAATAAACACGAGGAAAAAGAAACTTATGGAAGTGATATCAAATCGTCTTCTTCGGGAAGAATCCTGACGATCTTCTTGGCGCTGGAGGAGCCGAGGCTTCACGAGAAGGTGCAGGAGAAGGACTTACATCATCATCATCGTCATTGCATCCGCTAGGACTCGTCTCCGCTGTTGCCATCAGATCTTCATTTATCCTCCCGCGACGCCTGGAGTCGAGGAGTGCACCATCTTCAAGAACTTCCTCACTTGAAGCATCGCTATCCTCAATTACGTTAGGATTATCTTTAGTTTCTTTGGAAGCATCATCGTCTTCGAGAGCTGCTCCGCTTTCGGGAGTTGGAGGGTAGCTTTGGATGATGGTAGAAGGCTGTCGAAGACAAAACAAAAGCATTAAAGTCAAGTACAAAGGATAACATCGATTGTGAAGCAATTAAGTAAAATACCTCGGCAGGAAGGCGGTTGAGGCCGAAGAGAGGATGAGCCGAAGTCATGGCTATGTCGTCCTTCTGGCTGAAGCAAGTCAAGCGCCTCACTTCATACCGAAGTTTGCTCTCCGAGAAATCGGCTGCATTGATCCAAGTTTGGTCGTCGGGGCCTGTATATTTCCAAAGTGGATGGCTCCTCGACATCACCGGCTGCACCCGACGCTGCAGAAACAATGCAACCACTTTGGTTCCACTCATTGTTTGACCTCCTGCACTCTTCAGATCTAAGATCTTCTCGTGCAGCTGGTCGGCCACCTCGCTCTCTTCGGTAGTCAAAGTGTTTTGCCAGGACTTCTTTGGCACTGCCTCAAGGACGTCTTCGAATGGTGGCAGGTTCTAGCGCTGGCCTGATGTTGGGCGGTCTTGAAGATAGAACCATTTTTGTCGCCATCCCTGGATGTAATCCCTCATCGAAAAGTTGAAGTAGTTAACTTCCTTCCTGACGACGAAGCCAACGCCACCGACCACATGAGGGCCTTTGCCTCCGCTGTGGCGCATGAGATAAAAAAATCTTCCTCCAAAGGCCGCAGTGGGGGTCAATGCCGAGGAAGGCCTCACACACCGTGATGAAAATGGAAAGGTGGAGGATGGCATTTGGGGTCAGCTGCCAGAGCTGGATCCCGTAGGAGAAAAGAAGGGAACGGAGGAATTCGTGGGCTGGGAGAGAAAGCCCACGATGCAGAAAAGCAGTGAACATAACAATGAAACCCTTCGGGGGCTTCGGGCGAGATGCGGAACCTGGATGAACGAAGTCTGACTCGGCAGAGGAGATAAGCCCTAACGACATCAGCTTGTTTTCATCGCGCTTGGAGATAGTGGATTCCGCCCAATCGAGGTTGGAGGTGCTTGTGACGGTAAATCACACGTCCGTTGGGAACCCCAAGAGGAAGGTATGATGAGTACAACAGCGAGTTTTTCCTCAGTAAGAAACCAAGGTTATCTAACCAGTAGGAGATGAAGGCCACGTGAAGGTTGTTGGTGAAGGAGTGTAGTGCGGCGCAACACCAGGGATTCCGGCGCCAATGTGGAACCTGCACAACACAATCAAAATACTTTGCCCCAGCTTAACAGTAAGGTTGTAAATCTCACCGGCTTGCTGAAAACAAAGGATTAAACGTATGGTGTGGAGAATTATGTTTTCTTGCAGAAAACAAAAGAGAACAATGATTGCAGTAGGTTGTATTTCAGATGTAAAAGAATGGACCGGGGTCCACAGTTCACTAGTGGTGTCTCTCCAATAAGATAAATAACATGTTGGGTGAACAAATTACGGTTGGTCAATTGACAAATAGAGAGGGCATAACAATGCACATACATATCATGATGACTACTATGAGATTTACTTAGGGCATTACGACAAAGAACATAGACCGCCATCCAGCATGCATCTATGCCTAAAAGTCCACCTTCGGGTTAGCATCCGCACCCCTTCCAGTATTAAGTTGCAAACAACAGACAATTGCATTAAGTGTTGTGCGTAATATAAACAATACAAATATCCTTAGACAAAGCATTTATGTTTTATCCCTAGTGGCAACAGCACATCCACAACCTTAGAACTTTCTGTCACTGTCCCGGATTCAATGGAGGCATGAATCCACTATCTAGCATAAATACCCCCTCTTGGAGTTACAAGTATCAACTTGGCCAGAGTCTCTACTAGCAACGGAGAGCATGCAAGATCATAAACAACATATATGATAGATCAATAATCAACTTGACATAGTATTCCATATTCATCGGATCCCAACAAACACAACAAGTAGCATTACAATAAGATGATCTTCATCATGATTGGCAGCTCACAAGATCTAAACATGATGGCACAATAGGAGAAGACAACCATCTAGCTACTGCTATGGACCCATAGTCCAAGGATGAACTACTCACGCATCAGTCCGGAGGCAGGCATGGTGATGTAGAGCCCTCCGGTGATGATTCCCGTCTCCGGCAGGGTGCCGGAGGTGATCTTCAGAACCCCCCGAGATGGGGTTGACGGCGGCAGAGTCTCTGGAACTTTTCTCGTATTTTTGCTCGCGGTACTAGGGTTTTCCGATACGAAGGAATATATAGGCGAAGGGGCAGCGTCCGGGGAGCCAGGGGGCTCCCTCCCCATAGGCCGGCGCGCCTGGGGGCCTGGCTGCGCCGCCCTATGGGGTGGGCCCCCTGCTGCCCTTCCTCGACTCTTCTTCGGACTTCTGGAATCCTCCGTGGAAAATAGGGCCGTGGGCTTTTGTTTCGTCCAATTCCGAGAATATTTCCTGTGTAGAATTTCTGAAACCAAAAACAGCAGAAAACAGGAACTGGCGCTTCGGCATCTTGTTAATAGGTTAGTCCCGGAAAATGCATAAAAATGATATAAAGTGTGAGTAAAACATGTTGGTATTGTCATAAAACTAGCATGGAACATAAAAAATTATAGATACGTTGGAGACGTATCAAGCATCCCCAAGCTTAGTTCCTACTCGCCCTCGAGTAGGTAAATGATAAAAAGAATAATTTATGAAGTGACATGCTACCAACAAAATCTTGATCAATACTATTGTAAAGCATATGATATGAATGAAGTGATTCCAAGCAATGGTCTATAGTTTGCTAACAAAAATATAATGACTAAACAACTGAATCATATAGCAAAACTTTTCATGAATAGTACTTTCAAGACAAGCATCAAAAAGTCTTGCATAAGAGTTAACTCATAAAGCAATATATTTTTAATAGAAGGTTTTGAAGCAACACAAAGGAAGATTTAAGTTTCAGCAATTACTTTCAACTTTCAACATTTATATCTCATGGATAATTGTCAACACAAAGTAATATGATGAGTGCTATAAGCAAGCATGTAAGAATCAATGCACACAGTTGACACAAGTGTTTGCTTCTAAGATAGAAAGAAGTAGGTAAACTGACTCAACATAAAGTAAAAGAAAGGCCCTTCGCAGAGGGAAGCAGTGGATTAAATCATGTGCTAGAGCTTTTCAAGTTTTGAAATCATAAAGAGAGCATAAAAATAAAGTTTTGAGAGGTGTTTGTTGTTGTCAACGAATGGTAGTGGGCACTCTAACCCCCTTGTCAAACAGACTTTCAAAGAGCGGCTTCCATGAAGGACGTTATCTCTACCAGCAAGGTAGATCATCCCTCTTCTCTTTTGTTTACACATGTATTTCAGTTTTATTTATAGATGACACTCCTCCCAACCTTTTTCTTTCACAAGCCGTGGCTAACCGAATTCTCGGGTGCCTTCCAACATTTCACATACCATGGAGGAGTGTCTATTTGCAAAATTAAGTTGCTTACTGATAAATCAGGGCAAAACATGTGAAGAGAATTATTAATGAAAGTTAATTAATTGGGGCCGGGAACCCCGTTGCCAGCTCTTTTTGCAAAATTATTGGATAAGCGGATGTGCCACTAGTCCATTGGTGAAAGTCCGCCCAACAAGATTGAAAGATAAAACACCACATACTTCTCATGAGCTATAAAACATTGACACAAATAAGGAGTAATAAAGTTTTGAATTGTTTAAAGGTAGCACATGAAGTATTTACTTGGAATGGCAGAAAAAATACCACATAGTAGGTAGTTATGGTGGACACAAATGGCATAGGTTTTGGCTCAAGGTTTTGGATGCACAAGAAGCATTCCCTCTCGGTACAAGGCTTTGGCTAGCAAGGTTGTTTGAAGCAACACAAG